>NC_047114.1:43973139-44178139 GCF_902500255.1 Thalassophryne amazonica
TTATTTGTTTATTGGTTAATTACGAAACACGCAAAACGCCATAGTGACGAAGCAAAAATGGACTTTTAGGAATCCCTTTAGATTTATTAAAAGCAGAAGTTTAACATTGACCCCAATTCTCATACCCACCTCATACTTCTTAAAATGAACTTAAAATTTTCTACACCTTGTTTGGAGTTCACCTGTGGTCACATCTATTAATTGGGTATCATTAGTTAAAGACACGCACCTGTGGTCTCACTGTAGAAACACTAAATCCCAGGCCATCAACTCAAAGGTCAAAACTGACAGGATCGAGTTCAAGCACAGGTCTGAGGAAGACTTTAACTACACTTTTTTATATTTTAAATACATACAGTAGTGTTCAGAATAATAGTAGTGCTGTGTGACAAAAAAGATTAATCCAGGTTTTGAGTATATTTCTTATTGTTACTTGGGAAACAAGGTACCAATAGATTCAGTAGATTCTCACAAATCCAACAAGACCAAGCATTCATGATATGCACACTCTTAAGGCTATGAAATTGGGCTATTAGTAAAAAAAAAAAAAGTAGAAAAGGGGGTGTTCACAATAATAGTAGTATGGCATTCAGTCAGTGAGTTCGTCAATTTTGTGGAACAAACAGGTGTGAATCAGGTGTCCCCTATTTAAGGATGAAGCCAGCACATGTTGAACATGCTTTTCTCTTTGAAAGCCTGAGGAAAATGGGACGTTAAAGACATTGTTCAGAAGAACAGCATAGTTTGATTAAAAAGTTGATTGGAGAGGGGAAAACTTATACGTAGGTGCAAAAAATTATAGGCTGTTCATCTACAGTGATCTCCAATGCTTTAAAATGGACAGAAAAAACAGATGCGTGGAAGAAAATGGAAAACAACCATCAAAATGGATAGAAGAATAACCAGAATGGCAAAGGCTCACCCATTGATCAGCTCCAGGATGGTCAAAGACAGTCTGGAGTTACCTGTAAGTGCTGTGACAGTTAGAAGACACCTGTGTGAAGCTAATTTATTTGCAAGAATCCCCCCGCAAAGTCCCTCTGTTAAATAAAAGATGTGTAGAAGAGGTTACAATTTGCCAAAGAACACATCAACTGGCCTAAAGAGAACTGGAGGAATATTTTGTGGACTGACGAGAGTAAAATTGTTCTTTTTGGGTCCAAGGGCCACAGACAGTTTGTGAGACGACCCCCAAACTCTGAATTCAAGCCATAGTTCACAGTGAAGACAGTGAAGCATGGTGGTGCAAGCATCATGATATGGGCATGTTTCTCCTACTATGGTGTTGGGCCTATATATCGCATACCAGGTATCATGGATCAGTTTGGATATGTCAAAATAATTGAAGAGGTCATGTTGCTTTATGCTGAAGAGGACATGCCCTTGAAATGGGTGTTTCAACAGGACATTGACCCCAAGCACACTAGTAAACGAGCAAAACAAAATTAATGCCTCGCAGATGTGAAGGAAAGCATTAAAAACTGTGGTTATACAACTAAATACTAGTTTAGTGATTCACAGGATTGCTAAAAAAGCAGTTTGAACATAATAGTTTTGAGTTTTTAGCGTCAACAGCAGATGCTACTATTATTGTGAACACCCCCTCTTCTACTTTTTTTTTTTTTTTTTTTTAACTAATAGCCCAATTTCATAGCCTTAAGAGTGTGCGTATCATGAATGCTTGGTCTTGTTGGATTTGTGAGAATCTGCTGAATCTACAGGTACCTTGTTTCCCACGTAACAATAAGAAATATACTCAAAACCTGGATTAATCTTTTTAGTCACATAGCACTACTATTATTCTGAACGCTACTGTACAAAAGAAAAAATATATATACACACATGAATGCATCACTTCAGTGTACGGTGCTCCTGGAAAGTATTCACAGTACTTCACTTTTCCCACATTTTATGTTATAGCCTTATTCCAAGATGTTTTAAGTTCATTTTTTTTCCTCAAAATTCTACACACAGTACTCCATAATGACTGTGGAAAAGCAATGAAGAAATCATGTGTACATAAGTATTCACAGCTTTTACCATGAAGCTTAAAGTTGAACTCAGGTGCATCCTGTTTCCACTGATCACCCTTGAGATGTTTCTACAGCTTAATTGGATTCCACCTGGGGTAAATACAGTTGATTAGACATGATTTGGAAAGACACACACCTGTCTACATATAAGGTCCCACAGTTGACAGTGCATTTCAGAGCACAAACCAAGCATCAGGTCAAAGGAATTGTCTGTAGACCTCCGAGATCTGCACCAATCTGGGGAAGGGTATAGAAACATTTCTGCTGCTTTGAAGGTCCCAATGAGCACAGTGGCCTCCATCATCTGTAAATGGAAGACATTTGGCTCCACCAGGAGTCTTCCTAGAGCTGGCCACCCGTCTAAACTGAGTGATTGGTGGAGAAGGGCCTTAGTCAGGGGGGTAACCAAAAACCCGATGGTCACTCCGTCAGAGCTCCAGCATTCCTCTGTGTAAGAGGAGAACATTCCAGGAGGACAACCATCTCGGCCGCAATTCACCAATCAGGCCTATATGGTAGAGTGTCCAGACAGAAGCCACTCCTCAGTAAAAGCCACATGGCAGCCTGCCTGGAGTTTGCCAAAAGGCACCTGAAGGACTCTCAGTCCATGGGAAACAAAATTCTCTGATCTGATGACACAAAGATTGAACTCTTTGGTGTGAATGCCTGGCATCATGTTTGGAGGAAACCAGTCACCATCCCTATAGTGAAGCATGGTGGTGGCAGCATCATGCTGTGGGGATGTTTTTCAGCAGCATGAACTGGGAGACTAGTCAGGATTGAGGGAAAGATGAATGTAGCAATGTACGGAGACATCCTGGATGAAAACCTGCTCAAGAGCACTCTTGACCTCAAACTGGGGCGACGGTTCATGTTTCAGCAGGACAGTGACCCTAAGCACACAACCAATATATCAAAGGAGTGGCTTCAGGACAACTGTGAATGTCCTTGAGTGGCCCAGCCAGAGCCCAGACCTGAATCTGATTGAACATCTCTGGAGAGATCTGAAAATGGTTGTGCACCAATGCTCCCCATCCACCATGATGGAGCTTGATAGGTGCTGCAAAGAGAAATGGGGAAAACTGCCCAAAGATAGGTGCACCAAGCTTGTGGCATTGTATTCCAGAAGACCTGAGGCTGTAATTACTCCCAGGGGTGCATGAGCAAAGTTTGGAGCAAAGGGTGTGAATACTTATGTGCACGTAATTTCTTAGTTTTTTTTAAATTTTTAATAAATTTGCAACAACAAAAAAAAACTTTTTTCATGTTGTCATTATGGGGTTTTGTGAGTAGAATTTGAGTGAAAAAAATGACTATTTTGGAATCAGGCTGTAACATAGCAAAATGTAGAAAAAGTGAAGCGCTGTGAATACTTTCTGGGTGCAATATATATTTAGGTGTAGCTTTAAAAAAAAATAGAACTTCAGGAACAACTTTAATATTTATGTCAGATATTTAAGAAAGTGAAAATTTTATACTCATAAACGAAAATGTTTCAAGCCTTTTTTAATTTTGATAACTAAGGCCTACAGCTGGAAAAAAATAGAAAAAAATGTACCTCAAAATATTAGAAATGTAATGTCAAGTTTCATTGGCTCTCTATTTATCCAGTATAAATACCATGAATTGCTCAGTCTGGTTCAGTACACACAGCCATAATGATGTCGAATTGTGCTGGCTTGACATTTGTCCAAAAGACACTCATTGACATCCTCCACAAGGAGGTAAGCCACAGAAGATCACTGAAAGGACTGGCTTTTCAGAAATTACTCTATCAAAGCATATTCATGGAAAGTGGACTGGAAGAAAAGGGTGTGGTAGGAAAAGATGCACACGCAACAGGGATGACCACAGCCTTGAGAAGATTGTCAGGTAAAGGCGACTCAAGAACTTGGGGGAACTTCAGAAGAAGTGGACTAAGACTAGAGCCAGTGCATCAAGCGCCACCACATGCAGACTTGTCCAGGAAGTGAGCTACAAGTGTCGCATTCCTAGTATCAATTCACTCCTGAACCACTGACCATGTCAGAAGCATCTTACTTGGGCAAAGGAGAAAAAAAAAAACTGCACTGTTGTTCAGTGGTTCAAAGTCTTCTTCCAGACATGCTACCTACCCACAGTGCCAAAAATAGTATAGTAACTGGTTTGCCAATCATGATATAATTTCTGTACTTGATTGGCCCCATAAACAGTACCCCATGGATTATCCCTGGGATATTATCAAGAGGAAGATGAGAGGCACCAGACCCAACAACACAGACAAATGCAAGGCTGCTGTCAAAGCAACCTGGATTTGATCGCCTCCATGCTGCATCGCATTGATGCAGTAAATCATTCAAAATGTGCCCCAACCAAGTACTGAGTGCATAAATGAACATATTTTTCAGATGTCAAATTTCTGTGTTTTACATCCTTTTTTATTGACTTTTAAAATATTCTAAAATTTTTAGATAGAAATTTTCAAATGTTAAGCCTGTAGGCTATATGTGAGTCTATAACATAAAAATACATTGAGGTACCGGACAGAATATTGAAGTTTTCCACAACATTCAATTATGTATTTATTTTTAGATGTGTCTGCATGATAGCTTACTACAAAATATTTTAATTCTGTTTGTTACACATCTGGTCACTTACAGTACCACTCACTTATAGTAGTTGATGAAAAGGTGTATAATTTGACCTCTTCAAAGAGGGGAACATTTCATTTGCAGTTTAGTGACTAGCCACGAATGAATTATAATATTACTGTAGGAGCTGTTATCATTTTTGTTAAATTAAGTGCATGCTTATAGCGGTACCTTTGGTTTGTTTTTAGTTAGAAAATTAAAGTAAAAATCTTTTGAACAATTTATTTTTGAGTGTCAGTATACTCTTGACCTTTTGAAGATTTGTGCAACAGTAATTGCAATTGTACATAAAGTAATCAACAAGGCTGTTTACATGCTGCTAATGAGGATGTGTCTAGTTAATGAGGTGAATATACATATATGACTTGAGTTTTGTATTTGGGAGAACCTTAACCTGTTTCCCCACCCAAAAAAACACATGATGAAAAAACTTTATCTCATTTCAGTACATACAGTGATGAAAACAAAATTAATAATCATAAACTTTAAGTTGTTTGCTGTTGAAGAAATGTTGTTTTAACACACACAACTTTGCATTTTCAGATCCCACCTCCTGGACATGTGACCAGTGGGTCCTGATTAAAAAATGGCAACCCAGAAGGCATTGTCACAAGAGAAGGTACGAGTGGTGTTTTGGAGTCGTATACCTGAACTGGTTTTAGTAGAAGGAAGAAATCTAATTTATGATGAATCACCAATGATGGAACAAAATAAACACTTTTATTGTGACATTTTTCTCTTTCATCAGGAAGTCGTTAGTGCAGGTGGTTGAGAAACAACTTACTATCAAGAAAGGTGGGAGGCGATATGAGAGTTGTTTGCGGGAACAAGAACCTCCAACCTGCTCAAGACCTCACATTTTCTTACAAAGGCAAGCAAAAATAAATTCTCAGAACACCAGGTCACAATAGTTGGCCTTTTTCTATTTCCTCTACCATTGTGTAAGCCCAGAGGTCAGGTCAGATCTAGGTTCTGGTACTGCACATAAATGCATCCACCATTCTATGAAATCACTTTGGGTCTTGGATGGCAAACAACTGGTCCATGCAGACTTCATGAAAGTTGACATCAATCTGCTCCAGCCAGTTGAAACATAGTTGACCCATCGGCTAGCACGTCCCAGCCTGCAGTATTTTTAAAAAGTACAATTTCAAGTGCCCCTGCCCCAAATATTTATTAAATCAATAAACAAAAATAGCCCCACCCTTTTGGCTGTAACCTGCATACATGTTTTGACTTAATTTCTGGAGACGCATAAATCAGATGGTTTAAAATCCATTTGGACCCCTTTTGTCTGGACAGTTTATATGTGAAACATTTAATTATGACCCAAGCGAAAACAGGGATTCATCAGTTGACACATTTAATTCATTCAGAAAGGATACATCATATACTAAATCTGACATCAACACACTTTATTTTGTCACCTTTGACTTGACTGAATCTGAAACTATTCAGTGGTTTGTGTTTGAAAACATCATTGCAGAATTGTCTGTAATGATAATGATCAAACTATAGACTTCAGATCATTTATTATCATTGATTATTACATTATATCATTTTCAAGCCTCACTGTGTTCTAAAGTACTATAACAGAGTGTCAGCCCGTGTGAGCATTTGCCCCCCTCTGCTGCCCGTAAAACAGCGCACCAGATATTTTACACTCTCCTTGCAGGTAGTGAGCCCACATGGAGGTGACGGTGGATTTTTTTTGTTTGTTTGTTTTGTGCTCACCCTATCTCTAAGGGTGGCTGGGCGCTCCCGTAGAGATAGGGTGAGGAGCTTGGTCACTCAGGAGGAGCTCGGAGTCGAGCCGCTGCTCCTCCACATTGAAAGGAGTCAGTTGAGGTGGCTCGGGCATCTCTTCCAGATGCCCCCTGGACGCCTCGTTGGAGAGGTGTTCCCTGCACGTCCCATTGGGAGGAGGCCCCGGGGAAGACCCAGGACACGCTGGAGGGACTACATCTCTCGGCTGGCTTGGGATGCCTTGTGGTTCCCCCGGAGGAGCTGGGGGAGGTGTGTGTGGATCGGGAGGTCTGGGTGGCTTTGCTTGAGCTGCTGCCCCCGCGACCCGACTCCGGATAAAGCGGAAGAAAATGGATGGATGTTTGTTTTGTTTTCTTTCCATTTCAGACCGAGCCACAGGCTTGTACACTCGGTGTCAGGGACTCAGCACTCTCCTAGACTCAGCACCCCCTGCCTTCACTGCGCATGCGTCATGGTGGAGCGTCAGCAGCGATTAACAGATTATCACCTCGTTTCTGCTTAAAGCTGACTTTAGAATGATTTAAGAGGTTTTACGTTGTCTTCTAATGGTTAATAATCACGTTATTCCCTTTGACCGCTTTGGGTGTAGATCATCAGACTCAGAGAGAGGGTCTTAGATGTGCTGCTGTTGCACTGTGATCGCTCCCCGGTCTGTTATGTGGAAATGATTGTTGTATAAAAACTTCAGATATGTCGCTGAGATCGATTGTGACTGGAGTGCAGTTTGAAGCAGAAACGAGGTGATAATCGGTGAATCACAGCTGACGCTCCGAAATGATGCATGCGCAGTGAAGGTACAGTGAAGGCAGGGGGAGTGCTGATCTCCTCACACTGGCCACCAGGCACTTGCCTGAGACCTGTTGCATATTTAAAGCAAAGGAGAGTGTTATTGTGCTTTTAACTTGTTCACTGCTGCTCTGTGGTCCAGCGGCTACAGCAGTGACTGCTTGTTTGCGCCGCTGGCACTGCACATTTGAAACAAAGTAATGGGGAACTCGGACTAATTTAGTGACCTAATTTTTCCAACACTGAGCGAGCAATCAAAAAATGCCTTGGTTGGGCTCTTCTCTTCAATCGGATCAGCATATGCCTAGTTTTAATTTTTATTAATTTATGTTGTGAGGCATTATTGTAAAGTGCTTTGAGCGTGTGATGCAGATGGAAAAGCGCTGTATAAATGCAGTCCATTACCATTTATGTTTTTAACACTTGCGCGATTCAACAAGCGAGATCTGCCCGGCGTGGCTCTTTACTTTTCCTGGGCAGTCAGGCAAGTCTGCTTGACTTGTTTGGTCACTTCCCGAAGCACTGCCCCTCCCTAGTCGTATAATTGGAAACGTGTGCGTCAACCCCTCACAAGTTGTCTGACATGGTGTGCACGTTCTAAGTTATGGTGATATGTACAAGGCGCCCGCCTGACAATTTGGTGAGGTAGTTTATAGCACAATTTTTGGGGTATGTTCAAAAAGCAAGCGATGATCGGATGCCGCCCTGCAACTTGGGTTATTTAAATCTTCATGGCAACAGAAGGGTAAAGCTTGTTAAATATTGCTGTTTCATTGTTTGTTTGGGGGTGGGGGGTTCCAGTCAAATATTGCTGTAACATAATATCTTCTAAGGTTTATTAACAAGCTCTCTATCCACACATGCCGCTCTCTCTGTACATTATGTGACCTGTAATAGCGGAGTCTGAAAAAGCTTACAAAAAAGTACAAAAGCTTCTTTGTGATAGTTGAATTTTTCGAAATACGCATTTCTATTAAGCATGTTTTCAATGCGCTGCTTCAAATTGTGCAGTTTGGAGGGTTATGGTCATGGGTTGTTGCCATCCAACCTGGATTGGTTCTGTTGTGTGGTGTATGTGCGACGGAGGTCAGCAGGAGTCGCTGTGCATATGGTAGTCAGTAAACCTCACTCCCCAGCAGCTAAAGGACTCTCTGGCCACAATGGCCAGAGCACAGGTTTTAGCCTTCTGGTCAGAGCACCCGCCTCCCATGCTGGAGGTCGAGTCTGTTTCCTGAGAGTGGAGCAACAGTGAAGTGAGAGACAAACACAACATAGAGATTAAATATGCAGTGGCACAGTGTATGCTTCCAGTCTCAGCTTTACTGTAGGCTCCAGTGGTTCAGATTTTCATCGTTGTGCATGTCAGAATTCACTGACATGCACTGAATCACTGAATTGACATGCACTGAATTCACTGAATCAGAATTCACTGTCGGTGCCAAAGTTTCTTTATGGGCCTGATCACCATGGCAACAAACCAATCCTAGTGCATCCTTGGAGAAATGCTGATCTGAATGTGGTGTTCTTTTGTCTCAGGAACCTTTCACAATGTGCCAAAGTTCCAGTGAGAAGAGGCAGAAAGAAAGGCAGAAGAAAAAGATCAAGAGATGATGTCCAGGATGTTAGAAAAGTGAAGCAGCAAAGAATCCACAGCAGCCGTTTCCAACAAAGCATCAGCACTGGTTTTACTGACAGCAGAATTCCTGCTCGCAGCAGAAGTTTTAATGGTTACGACAAACAAAAAGATGAGAGAAATAACGCTGAAGACCTGGTATTTGAATTGATTCCTTCCACAGTCACCTTGGAAACCACCAAGACAGAAGAGGCCCCCACCAAGAAGCAGGCGCAAAAGAAGACCGGGTCGTTCAGAGACTTGCTTGTACAATTGCGTGGCAACAGCAGTGTGATTGTGCAAGAAACATGTTCGTGAGGTATGCATGCATGTGGCTTTTCTGTTTGGTTTGTTTGAAATCTAGCATTGAAGTTTGTCTGTTCTGCATATTCCAGTGCTAAAACTATCAGCATTCGTCCACCGAGGGTGTGCAAACCCGTCTTTCCATATGAAACTTGGCAGTTTTTACCAGGTGCTGTTCATGAGTTTGTTTTTGTATATACCAAATGGTTTTCAGTGTGTTATTTCCAGCAGCTTTCACTAAAATTTTCTTCTTCCACTTAAAACAACTGTTTTCAGAAAAAGTGGTCCAGTGAATTTTTAACATTTGTAACAGGCCACCCTCAGCAGTGGTAGTATTTGTAGCTGATTCCCTAATTTAAAAATACTTTGAGTACGCTTCAAAAGTCCTGTTGCAGTTCTGTGATTCAAAAAAAGCACTGTGAATAAAGTTATTCCGTTTGCACTTTATCCTGGAATTTTTTACTTTGTTATACTTTCATTTATCATACTGTTGTGTTCAAAATAATAGCAGTGTTTAAAAATAACAGTGAGTAAAGCTCAAAATCCTTATAACATTTATTTCCATACACATAAATGAATTGGGAACACTGCACATTCTATTTCAAATCAAAACATGAAGAAAAATGTATCATTTATGACTTTACAGAAAGTGAAGAAAAGGGAATATATTAATTATGCTGTTCAAAAAATAAATAAATGGCAGCGTCTGCATTTTTCTTTACAAACTCATTTACTGTATAAAGTGAAAAATGTTTGAAGATTTATCTTTCCTGTGAATCACTGAACTAATATTTAGTTGTATAACCACTGTTTCTGAGAACTGCTTCACATCTCTGCTGCGTGGAGTCGACCAGCATCTGGCACCTGTGAGCAGGTCTTCCAGCTCAGGGAGACTGGACGACATTCCACAATTCCTCTATTTCTTGGTTTTGCCACAGAAACAGTATTTTTGATGTCACCCCCCAAGTTTTCTATTGGATTTATGTCCCGGGATTGGGCTGGCCACTCCATAATGTTAATCTTGTTGGTCTGGAACCAAGATGCTGCTCACTTGCTGGTGTGTTTGTTGAAACACCCATTTCAAGGGTATTTACCCTTTGACATAAAGCAACATGACCTCTTTGAGTACGAGGTGCCTTCAATAAGTTTTGAGACTTTATACATAGGGGCAGTTATAATCATCCCACACTCTTGTAATTTTGACGTCATTACCATATGTCTAAGGAGATAATCTAGCAATTTTTGTTATTCCAGGTTGAAAGAGACGGCTGTATGTGGACATTAAGCGGACCCTGCTAAATCATGTTCGTCACAGCTGACTTTTTTGCAAAACACATTCGGGACAGGAGGACACTTTGGAAGAGCGATACGCTATAAAATTTTGTGTTAAGCTCGGAAAGAACGCTGCGCAGACTTATGACCTGCTTCAGGCTGCTTATGGATTAAATTACATGGGCAAAGCATCAGTGTTTCGTTGGCACAAAAACTTTAAGGGTGGCAGAGAGTCTGAGAGATGATGAGGTGGGAGAGGGAAGTCAGAACACCAGAGCTGGTGGGGAAAATTCGTACTTTTATGGATGAGGACCGTCAAATGTCAACAGACAATAAGTGTAGAGTTTGAAGACAAGTGTGGGAACTGTGCACACGATTATTCATGATGAACTGAACATGCGGAAGATTTGTGTGAAGTTCAGGACAATGCACCAGTCCACAACTCCATCTGTGTTTCCAAGTGTGCTATGTGACTAAAAAGATTAGTCCAGGTTTTGAGTATATTTCTTATTGTTACATGGGAAACAAGGTACCAGTAGATTCTCACAAAGCATTCATGATATGCACACTCTTGAGGCTATGAAATTGGGCTATTAGTAAAAAAAAAAAAGAAAAAGTAGAAAATGGGGGTCTTCGCAATAATAGTAGTGTGGCATTCAGTCAGTGAGTTTGTTGATTTTGTGGAACAAACAGGTGTGAATAAGGTGTCCCCTATTTAAGGATGAAGCCAGCATCTGTTGAACATGCTTTTCTCTTTGAAAGCCTGAGGAAAATGGGACGTTCAAGACATTGTTCAGAAGAACAGCATAGTTTGATTAAAAAGTTGATTGGAGAGGGGAAAACTTATACGCAGGTGCAAAAAATTATAGGCTGTTCCTCTACAATGATCTCCAATGCTTTAAAATGGACAGAAAAAAAAGACGCGTGGAAGAAAACAGAAAACAACCATCAAACTGGATAGAAGAATAACCAGAATGGCAAAGGCTCACCCACTGATCAGCTCCAGGATGATCAAAGACAGTCTGGAGTTACCTGTAAGTGCTGTGAGAGTTACAAGACGCCTGTGTGAAGCTAATTTATTTGCAAGAATCCCCCGCAAAGTCCCTCTGTTAAATAAAAGACGTGCAGAAGAGGTTACAATTTGCCAAAGAACACATCAACTGGCCTGAAGAGAAATGGAGGAATATTTTGTGTACTCATGAGAGTAAAATAGTTTTTTGGGGGGGGTCCAAGGGCCGCAGACAGTTTGTGAGATGACCCCCAAACTCAAGCCACAGTTCACAGTGAAGCATGGTGGTGCAAGCATCATGATATGGGCATGTTTCTCCTACTATGGTGTTGGGCCTATATATCGCATACCAGATATCATGGATCAGTTTGGATATGTCAAAATACTTGAAGAGGTCATGTTGCCTTATGCTAAAGAGGACATGCCCTTGAAATGGGTGTTTCAACAAGACAATGACCCCAAGCACACTAGTAAACGAGCAAAATCTTGGTTCCAAACCAACAAAATGAATGCCTCGCAGATGTGAAGAAGTCATGAAAAACTGTGGTTATACAACTAAATACTAGTTTAGTGATTCACAGGATTGCTAAAAAAGCAGTTTGAACATAGCTTTGAGTTTGTAGCGTCAACAGCAGATGCTACTATTATTGTGAACACCCCCTTTTCTACTTTTATTTAACTAATAGCCCAATTTCATAGCCTTAAGAGTGTGCATATCATGAATGCTTGGTCTTGTTGGATTTGTGAGAATCTACTGAATCTACTGGTACCTTGTTGCCCATGTAACAATAAGAAATATACTCAAAACCTGGATTAATCTTTTTAGTCACATAGCAGAACTATTATTCTGAACACTACTGTATTTGACCGAGATGGGCATCAAGACAGTTCCTCACCCTCCCTACAGTCCAGACCTTGCTCCCTGTGACTTTTGGTTGTTCCCCAAGCTCAAAGAAAACCTTAGAGGCAGTCCTTTTGAAACAATTGAGATGATAGAGGCTGTGACAAGGGTCGTGGACAGGTTCACACCAGAGGACTGCCAGGGGGCCTTCCAGAAGTTGTTGGAACGATACAAGAAGTGCATTGCATCTGGAGGGGAGTACTTTGAAGGGGACTAGAGTTTCGTGCTTGTCCAAGGGAAAAAAAATGTCCCTACGAAAAAAGTCTCAAAACTTATTGAAGGCACCTCGTATTTTGATGTATTCAAAATGATCCACAATCCCTGGTATGTGATTACTTCATGTTTTGATTTGGAATAGAATGTGCAGTGTTCCCAAAGCATTTGCGTGTATGGAAATAAAAATTATTATAAGGATTTTGAGCTTTACATACTTTTTAAAACAAACTATTATTTTGAACACGACTGTATGAAATTCTGATAATTCCATAAGGATGATGAATTCCTTCTCGTGGAAGTTAGTGGCTGTATATTGGTTTTACAAAGTGAGGCCATATTTTTGTCCACATGGTGGCGCCAGTTTGTGAAGGAATCAAAATGCCATAAACCATGAGTGACAATTTTGACAAAGGTTTGTGGTGGTGCTGATTCTGGAGGAGGTGTGAGATAAGTGAAGAAGATGAGGGGCAAAGCTGGTTCTATCTTGAGTGTGCAGTTAGAAATGTTGTGGATTGTGTTGCTGTTGACTTACAGGATTAGTGTGCTGGGAGAGGATGTAGGATTAACATTCACATCTGACAGGAAATATCTCACGAGTGTAGGAGCCTCACATCACTGTTAAAACAAAACCTTTGCTGTGTTTTCAGGAAGGTGACACAAGAACACAAACCCATATTTCTCTCATGTTGAAGAATCAGAAGCCGAATGACAATTTGGTCTTCTGGATCAAGCTTTATGAAGCAGTCCTAATGGCCCCTTCACTCATTTGAAAGGGGAGCAGGATGAGGCTGCAGTGCCATCTGATCGTGCTCACGACTGTCGCACAGCATGTCGAATGCAGGTCGGACGAATCATGCTGCGGCCGAGGGACTGCACAAAATCATTGGCCACATCAAACCCTGGCCCGAATGGCGCAATCAAGCCAGCCTTCACATCAGCGGCCGAATGATGGCGAATGGCACACGAGTACTCATTTGACCCACTGTCAGAGGAGACTCAAGTTTCAAAGTGTGAATTATTAATTTTTATTTATTTATTATTTGACTTCTGAATTTTGGTTACCCCAATCCTTCACATCTATGACATTGTTGGCCATTTTTGACTTTTTATTTTTTTTTGATGGGGGGAGTCTTTGAATCATATCAACCCAGATATCTCATTAAAGGGCAGTTTATAGAATACATTCATTGCAAATTGTAGTAAGTTGCATGCAGCATTAAGTCTGCTGGAGCTGCCTGAGGATATGTGTTTGGCAGCTGAATGATTCCTGTTTCCATCTGCAAAATCGCCCCACAATTTTCTGGTAGGTGAAAATAGAAAAATCAGGATTAATACTTAAGTTTTTGTTCTGGAACTTCACCCCATAGTGTTGAGTGTTTCTTGCAAGGACTGCAAACAATTCAGTGGCATTTACTTTTTAATACACTAAAATTTGAACTCAAAAATATAGAACCAACATCTAATTTGCATTTTGTCATTGTCGTTGATATTATAATAGCCAAGTGGCCTCTGTGCATGTGTGTGTGTTTGGCTTTGATCACGCAGAAACTGGTTAGAGCTGGCATTTGCTGTTTGGCATGCTTATGTATTTTGGGTCAAGGATGAACGCTGCGAAAAATGGAAAGTTGATGAGACTAATATTTTTGGAGAAATTGGTTAACCAGTAAACAATGGACATTGTGCTGCAATGCTCCATGGAAGTTCGAGGTTTTGAGGTTATAAATGTTATTGTGGTTTATGTTAGTTTGACAGTTTTGTTAGTGTTTTTGATTCATTGTGTTTTTGCTGTTAAATTGGCTTAGGCAGTTGAGTTCAGTGTCATGTTGTTGTCACTATGAGTGAAAAGAGTATTGCTTTTGATGGCTTCCACCATTGTCTCTGTTTGTGGGTGTGTAAAAATTAAAGGCACCTGCTTGCAGCAGAATGCAGAAAAAATAAAAAAGCTCTGCATGTGTGCAACCACACAGCTGACATTTGCCGTTTGGTATGCTTATGTATTTTGGGTCAAGGATGAAAGAAACTGCAGATTTTAAGCTAATGTTTGTAACGGACATTCAACACATAATGCACGTTGTGGACATAATTCACCATACCAAGGCATGCATACTGAGTTTTCCTGTCTAAGCAATGTGTGTCCCTGCTATGCATAAAGCTGATTCCTGTTCTCAAAGTATCTCGGCCTCTTTGATGTATCCTAGCTGGGACTGGCACTTTGTTCCTGTTCTGGTTACATGTTGACACGTGAAATGCATATCAAAGCCTCTTGGCCTCTTTAATGTTTGTCCCTGTCAGGCATGTAACAAAAGGCTGACTCTTTGATGTTTTCCTGTTGGGACCTCAGTGTTATTAATGAGCATGTTTGAGCTATATAAAAAGTCTGTGAATTGTGTGAAATGGGGAAGAAAAGGATAAATTGAAAAATAAAGAATGAAAATAAACAACACACAAGTGTATTGTCAAGATGGAAATTGTCGCTTCTTATTTTCAGCCGTCACAATTTCCACACATTGCTGCTGGCATTTCAGCATGTTTGTGCATTTGTTTTCTGTATAATAATTAATGGCTCAGCGTTGTTGTCGTAAAAGAGTCAAATGTATTAAAAATTATAATATTTTTAATTTATTTTTATTTATATATTGATAATAATAGCAACAATAATAATAGTAATAATAACTAATAATGCTACAATACAATTTTAGAGAAAGAGACAAAAGAACCTGATAAAACAAAACACATCAGAAAATATAAAACCAACAATGAACATAAATAAATATAGAAATAAATGTTTCCTGTGAACACCTAGTGACTCTTACACCTCCACTTCATCCCTGTTTTATTTAATTTTAATGATTATTTGTTTCGGTCAAAACACATCTAAGCTGTGTTTTTACACAAGAAAAATAAAATGCAGTTAACTGCACATTTGTGTCTTTTTTCATGAAAATCTGCTTTTAAAGATCACATATTACACTTTAGTCAGGCCTTTAAAAATGCTTTCATGGACTCTTGCTGTAATATGTTGTCAGTGGTTGAGATAGTTGCTGTAGGCATCTAAAAATGCTCATAATCAGGTGAAACCTGATGGAAATCTCTTTGTGGTGTGTCGGTGATGTATGTATGTGTAAAATAAAACAAAACACTACTCCAGGTATGTTTTTGACAAGAATATAACATCATAACTTTGTTACAAGCTCAAATGTTGATGTTGTGTGATAAAGGCCTTTTAATAATAACTCAAATAAATAATGGCAAAACTCACATGTAAGTAAAAAAAAAAGCGATTAATTGAAAAAATAATCTACTGATTAATCGATTACTAAAATAATCATTAGTTGCAGCCCTAGTGTTTAGGCTGAAATAAGACATGTCTTTCCTAAAAAAAAAAAAAATCAAAGTCTGGATTTCAAAAAAGAAGAGAAAAGGACAGGAAAAGAAAACTAAATGATGGAAAACAATTGCTAGCCAAATTCTTTGAAAAGCGACGTGAGCTTGAAAATGAGCTATATTGAGTGGTGCAATTTGGTCCCCCAGACCCCCCAACTCAATATTGCTCCCCCAGCTTTAAAAAGAGTTCTGACTCCCAGGTGTGACACAAGGTACACATGATTTAGACCTGGTTTGACTACGCATTACAAATTTGGTGTTTGTGTTAATAAAAAATAACAGTGGGGTGGGGGGCTTCAATATGGCTAGAACCTAGGGCCCAGAATTTGGTGCTACGCCCCTGTCTGTGACAGCTGGGATAGACTCCAGCCCCCTGCGACCCTTAATTGGACTAAGCAGTTGAAGATGAGTGTGTGTGTTTCTAAAGATTTTGGCCTTTATTTCAATAACTGTTTACAGAGAGAATTTTCACTTCTTTGCAGTGATTGTGTAGAAAGAAGTTTCTCAGCCTCTGACTTAACCCGAGACTGTTCAGCCCTATAGACCACAGCACAGTGAGCTGATCATCTCAAACATTTACACTTTTTCTGCATGCGTTTGTCACCTCACGTTTGTGTGCGTCCTCACACTAAGGCAAGATCAGAAACTCCTGGTGGCGCCTGTCCTGATTTATCAGACTCTCATTGTCTGTCTCTTTACTGTGTTTCCTATTGCCAGTAGGTCACTATTATCGCTGACCTGGGGTCTTTGGGGCCAAAACAATTCAAGCACTGTGCGCGCACGCACAGCACAGTATCCTGTGATAAAATCACTACCAGCACCTGACACCTCAAAAACAGGAAAAACGTATCAGCAGGAGCACAGATGTGTTGGAGTATTTAGGGGAGGAGCGCAAACTGAAGTGTATTTATATCTGCTCAAGACTGAAGTCTCAGCTTCACTCTGCACATAGCTGAGGAGGAATCGAGGCACCACCTTCATCATGTCTTATTATGAGGTGAGCTACAACATCTGCATCTTCATGTGTGCAAACTCTTTCCCAGCTTCTCATTTTCGCTCTTTTACGTTCAGCACATCCTGTTTGAGTACGACTACAATGACACAGCCTCGGGTTCTGGTTCTGGAGACCTGGGGGTGGACCTGGAGGAGCCTTGTGGTCTGGCACACATGGCGACTGCTGAGCTTCAGCGTGTCTTCCTGCCCATAGTGTACGCGCTCATCTTCACAGTGGGCATCACTGGAAACGGCCTGGTCGTCATTGTGCTGGGCTGTCAGCGCAGGTACGATGTTTGGTGGCTATTTAAGCATTTTATGAGAACAAATGAGACAAAAACTTGACCCGCTCTGATTTGGTGTTTGTTTGCAGGTCCAAATGCAGCCTCACGGACCGGTACCGGCTGCACCTCTCAGCGGCTGACCTGCTCTTTGTTCTGGCGCTGCCCTTTTGGGCTGTGGATGCAGCTCTGGCAGACTGGCGGTTTGGGTTGGCCACCTGTGTCGGTGTGCACGTAATCTACACGGTTAACCTTTACGGCAGCGTCCTCATCCTGGCCTTCATCAGTCTGGATCGGTACTTGGCGGTGGTCCGGGCCACAGACACAAACACCGGCGGCCTGAGGCAGTTGCTGGCACACAGATTAGTGTACGTAGGTGAGTGTGTCACTGCTGAATTGTTTTCATTTGTCGTCCTTCTCCGTCTCGTTCTAGCTATATCTTGTCTCGCCAAGTTGTTTAATTTTTTTCACTGAATAGCCTTCATCGTGGCTTTTTTGTTGTTGTTGTTATTGTTTAGTCACCAGTCTGTCTTTGTCTCGCTTCCATCCAGGTACCTGGCTGCCTGCCGGTCTATTGGCGGTGCCCGACTTGATATTTGCACGAACCCAAGAAGGCGCCGAGGGCACAACTCTTTGCCAGCGATTCTACCCCGTGGAGAGCGCTCCTCTCTGGGTGGCAGTCTTCCACCTCCAGCTGGTCTTGGTGGGTCTGGTCATACCAGGTCTGGTTCTGCTGGTGTGTTACTGTGTGATCGTCACCAGACTGACTCGAGGCCCGCTGGGAGGCCAGAGGCAGAAGCGGCGAGCGGTCAGGACCACCATCGCACTGGTGTTGTGCTTCTTCGTGTGCTGGCTCCCATACGGGGCCGGCATCTCTGTGGACGCCCTGCTGCGCCTTGAGGTGCTGCCCAGGAGCTGCGGCCTGGAGGCTGGGCTGGGGGTGTGGCTGGCGGTGGCTGAGCCCATGGCGTTTGCCCACTGCTGCCTGAACCCGCTGCTATACGCCTTCCTGGGGGCAGGGTTCAAGAGTTCAGCACGTAGAGCCCTCACTCTGAACCGGGCCTCCAGTTTGAAGGTTTTACCGCGACGACGTAATGGAGCCTCAACGACCACAGAGTCAGAATCCTCCAGTTTACATTCCAGCTAGTGTGTGTGTGTGTGTGTGTGTGTGTGTGTGTGTGTGTGTGTGTGTGTGTGTGTGTGTGTGTGTGTGTGTGTGTGTGTGTGTGTGTGTGTGTGTGTGTGTGTGTGTCAGTCTGCTGGACCAGCGTTTGTCCTCTCCCTCATAGTGGAGGTTCTCTGTAAATAGTTATTGAAATCATTTTTGGTGCTGTTGTGTTCTTCTGTTCCAAATGTTTGTAATAAAATATTCAAAATATTCTGCTCTTGACTTGAAAGTTAATGGGTCACAGCTGAGACTTGTCCTCAATGATTGTGATACAAGAAATTAGAAGAATACAAGAAATTAAATTTCAAATGTATGAACCAAACTCCCACTTTTCCCAGGACTTTATTAAAACCGTTTGAGACCCACTGTGCTGCTGTTAAAGATGAATTTGCATAGTTTAGAATGCATCAAAATTGAAATGTCAACAAGCCTCATTAACCATATGAATAAAGGCATCGGACAAAAGATGAATAGTGACACACAGAATAAAATCATGCACAAAATGAAATTATTCAAGGAACAAACATCACATAAAACAGCAACAAATCAACATTTTTCCCAGAATCAAACCAAATTCAATTTGTGGTGTTGCAGTACCAAAAAAAAAGAAGAAATATTTGGTTTGCCAGAGAAACGTCATTGGCAGCACTCAGCACAAGTTTTAGTTGCCTAGGTATTTTAATTTGCCAATAAATAAATAAATAAATCTATCATTGGGTAAACAGAAAATGTAACTTGAAATATCCAAACATACATTCATATAAAAAAGTGTATTATGTAAAAGAAATGAAAAGTGGTCAAACATTTTATTTATTTACTAACATGAAATATTTGGCAGTGCTTAAATAATTAGCATTTTGTATATATTTGATGTGACTAAAACCTTTGCACAGTAAAGCATATTGAAGGGAACTGTACAGAAGTCAGTTGCACAAAAGTATTTTATTTCCTTGTATATATCATTTGGGGTGGGGGGTTATACCTCCAAGTGAAAGAGCAAAGCAATTCAAGTTTATGTCTCCCCCCTTCAAAATTTGGTTTATGTAATTGAGGAGAAGTATGGTGCAAAGTTTCATTTAATTTTGTGAATGTTCTCTTTGTCTTTGTGATTTTACAAAAACTATTCAAAAACATTTCTGTAAAGAAGTTACAACCCCAATTCCAATGAAGTTGGGATGTTGTGTAAAATGTAAATAAAAACACAATACAATCACTTGCAAATCCTCTTCAACCTATATTCAATTGAATACACCACAAAGGCAATATATTTAATGTTCAAACTGATAAACTTTGTTGTTTTTGTGCAAATATTTCCTCATTTTGAAATGGATGCCTGCAACACATTTAAAAAAACTTAAGAGTGGGCAACAAAAGACTGGGAAAGTTGATGAATGCTCAAAGAACACCTAATTGGAAACACGTGAGTGTCATAATTGGGTATAAAAGGAGCATCGCCAAAAGGCTCAGCCATTCACAAGCAAAGATGGGGCGAGGATCACCACTTTGTGAACAACTATATGAAAAAATAGTCCAACAGTTTAAGAACAATGTTTCTCAACATTCAATTGCAAGGAATTTGGGGATTCCATCATCTACAGTCCATAATATAATCAGAAGATTCAGAGAATCTGGAGAACTTTCTACACGTAAGCGGCAAGGCCGAAAACCAACATTGAATGCCGTGACCTTCGATCCCTCTGGCGGCACTGCATTATTGGGTAAAAGATCTTACCACGTGGGCTCAGGAACACTTCAGAAAACCATTGTCAGTTAATACAGTTCATCACTACATCTACAAGTCTTTTTGGTGTAGTCAATTGATTATAGGTTGAAGAGGATTTGCAAATCATTATATTTTTATTTACATTTTTTACAACATCCCAACTTCATTGGAACTGGGGTTGTATCATGGCCAATCAGTGTGTTGATTTTGAAAATTCTGTTTTTTACACTGTCAGTTTTCATGAGTCTGATATCTCTGGACCTCATAACTTGTTATTCATCATTTCTGACCTGTAAAGTGTAGTATGGAGGTGCAAATTTGGGTGAGTTGTTATTCATAAGTCCCTCTGGCGTTTTCTGCTTATTTCTATTTTACAGATGAAACTAATCCGTTATCAACTCTCAAAACTCATTTTCAAAGCCTGAATAAAAGGTTCTATATTCATATACTCCCCAGTCCATGACAACACAGATAGTTGCCAGTGATCACTCAATCATAAAATTATTCTGAAAACCTGATTGAATTTAATCAGGTTAAGTACATTTTTCAAAAAAAAGGAATCGTTTGCACCACCTGTTGTGCTTAGTTATGTTACTGGGTAATGAGTATCTTATGTCACAGAATCAACTGGACCTTGAACTTGTTTGACTATTATGGAACCTGATCATTCAACACAGTCAAAGCTATTCTATTTATCAATCCAATTAGCTCAACCAATAATTTTGTATCATGTATTACCAAAATTGCAGCAGTTTTAATGTTCAAACCCTGCACAAGCTCAAACTGACCTTTGTCACTGCTTTTAGCGGGTTTTTTTAACTCCATAACATTCAACCACACATAGTCCAAACTATACAGTACCTATTTAGAATCACTATGATCAGACCAATAATGTGGTATTTTCAATATGATAAGAGTGTTTTTAAATTTTGTAATCTATCATTGACCCCTTCCTGGCAGCTACCACCCTGGGATGACTATCCTACATTTTTGTTGAGGCCATGGTACACTGAGACTGGATTGTAAGTGTTGTTTGGCTTTGCGCACATTTTGAAATAGATGCCTGCAACACATTTCAAAAAAGTTGAGACTGGGCAACAAAAGACTGGGAAAGTTGATGAATGCTCAAAGAACACCTAATTGGAAACACGTGAGTGTCATGATTGGGTATAAAAGAAGCATCCCCAAAAGGCTCGCCATTCACAAGCAAAGATGGGGCGAGGATCACCACTTTGTGAACAACTATATGAAAAAATAGTCCAACAGTTCAAGAACACTGTTTCTCAACATTCAATTGCAAGGAATTTAGGGATTCCATCATCTGCAGTCCATAATATAATCAGAAGATTCAGAGAATCTGGAGAACTTTCTACACGTAAGCGGCAAGGCCGAAAACCAACATTGAATGCCATGACCTTCGATCCGTCTGGCGGCACTGCATTACTGGGTAAAAGATCTTACCACGTGGGCTCAGGAACACTTCAGAAAACCATTGTCAGTTAATACAGTTCATCGCTACATCTACAAGTCTTTTTGGTGTAGTCAATTGATTATAGGTTGAAGAGGATTTGCAAATCATTATATTTTTATTTACATTTTTTACAACATCCTAACTTCATTGGAACTGGGGTTGTATCATGGCCAATCAGTGTGTTGATTTTGAAAATTCTCTTTTTTACACTGTCAGTTTTCATGAGTCTGATATCTCTGGACCTCATAACTTGTTATTCATCATTTCTGACCTGTAAAGTGTAGTATGGAGGTGCAAATTTGGGTGAGTTGTTATTCATAAGTCCTTCTGGCTTTTTCTGCTTATTTCTATTTTACAGATGAAACTAATCCGTTATCAACTCTCAAAACTCATTTTCAAAGCCTGAATAAAAGGTTCTATATTCATATACTCCTCAGTCCATGACAACACAGATAGTTGCCAGTGATCATTCAATTATAAAATTATTCTGAAAACCTGATTGAATTTAATAAGGTTAAGTACATTTTTCAAAAAAAGGAATTGTTTGAACCACCTGTTGTGCTTAGTTATGTTACTGGGTAACGAGTATCTTATGTCACAGAATCAACTGGACCTTGAACTTGTTTGACTATTATGGAACCTGATCATTCAACACAGTCAAAACTATTCTGTTTATCAATCCAATTAGCTCAACCAATAATTTTGTATCATGTATTACCAAAATTGGAGCAGTTTTAATGTTTAAACCCTGCACAAGCTCAAACTGACCTTTGTCACCGCTTTTTGCTGTTTTTTTTAAACTCCATAGCATTCAGCCACACATAGTCCAAACTATACAGTACCTATTTAGAATCATTATGATCAGACCAATAATGTGGTATTTTCAATATGATAAGAGTGTTTTTAAATTTTGTAATCTATCATTGACCCCTTCCTGGCAGCTACCACCCTGGGATGACTATCCTACATTTTTGTAGAGGCCGTGATACACTGAGACTGGATTGTAAGTGTTGTTTGGCTTTGGGCGCAGTCTAATGCTGAACTCGCAATGTGAGTGAACGTCAGGTATGACGTTATGGTCATCTGTTGCATTTTCCTGAGCATCACCCAGCATGCAAATGACTCGGTGCTGAGGAAACTAGCAACTGAAAAGGCCCAGGCGATGCCCATGTGCCACCTCACTGCAATACATAAATGGCTACATTAGGAAGATGGGGATGGACTGGTGGTCTACCTGGATGGAAGCCAGGGTGGTTCCACAGGCTGGTGGATATGGTGATGTGTAGCACCACTGCATGTTCCCAGACCTGACTTAAAAGATATTAGTGGGCATGCAGTACTGATCTGAATTATTGACATCCTTGACTGTATTGTTAAAGGTGAAAAGTGGTAAAGTGAATTGGGTAATCAGCAAAAACACACTTATTTTGGTTTTAAGATAAGCTCTAAGGACACTGAAAAAACCTTGGTTTGCAGATAGACACAACATTTACAAAAATGTGCTCATGGGCTTCACTACAGCCTTAGAAATAACAAGTCGAACTTTAAACTGATGACTGAACAGGCCCAGACTTGACTTGCACTGGGTTGAACAGACGCTGCACGTGGTTACTGTGGGAATGCTTCTGCTGGTCAAGATGAGGGTGAACGCTGGCCTAATATTCTCCCTGCATATTGTCTATGGTAATAGGGACAGGAATTAAGGTGATCTACTGCTCAGCCGCTGAGTACTACAAAACAAGTACACATACTACAAAACTAGAAAAGGACTCAGAGAGCACATAGTATATATATATATATACATATACATATTCTATTTCTATCTCATTTTCTTATTTTATTGTACTGTTACAAGTATTATTATTATTATTATTGCTTATCCTTGCACACGCTGTTTGATGAATATTTTCCTCTACTTGCACCCATCTTGTGTGTGTTTTTGAGAGCTGACGTAACGTGAATTTCTCCTCTGTGAGATCAATAAAGTTTTATCTTAATGTTATCTTCAACAAACATAAATAATTGGCGAACTGCAATAAAACTTCTGCTGACATATGGAGGAAGGCATTTATTAACCCATCTTCTGTGTTAGGAGGTTTTTAATGCAGATTTAGTCCAAAGACCAAATCACATCATGTGGAAGTGTTGGGGTGATCCAATTTGGATTTGTAATCTCTCAAAGAAGACAAACAGTCATTTAAAAGCCTATAACTCCTTCAGAGTTGTCTTGGGTGTCTTGATGGCTTCCTTCACTTGCCTCCTTCTTGCACGGTTGCTCAGTTGTTGGGAATTGTCTGCTCTATACAGATTTACCATACCGTTATTACTTCTTAATAACTGATGCAAATGAAGTCCAAGACATATTCAGTGACTTGGGAATGTTCATGTATCCATCCCCTGACGTGTCTAAAGAAAGCTGGCTGTAAAAGTGATGTTTGTTTGTGTTATACTTAGAGGGTGTGTAGACCTTATGCATGCCTTTTTTTAAACTCTTATATTTTGTATTTCATTTATGCCATGTTGTAGAGATTATTTTTCACTGTGAGTGTAAAGGGCATCATTTTAGAATTTTTAGTGATCTTTTTGTTCAACCCATTGAATTAAATTTGAAAGTCTACACAACAAGGACATCTTGATTGTTTTAACTCATCTCCATTGTGATGGTATACAGAAGCAAAATTAATCTTATCATTATTATTAATTTTTTAAAAGTCACTGCCCAAATGACCCTGGGCCTGTCTGTTGGTTGTGTGTTTGATTTATATTGATGTTAAAAGCAGTTTAGTTTTATTATGTGAGAGAGAAGAGAGCATCAAAGGTTCAAGAGGCCTAGTTTCCATCAACACACTTGTCGACTTCCACCTGGAAGTGGGAGAAACACAAGCTGGAAGTTTAGGGTTTCCCGTTTCCTGGAGCTGAGAGGAGGAGGATAAAGATGAGTGCTGTGAGAAAGATGAAAAGGACGACCATTAACAGTGTTACTTATGCTGGGCTTTCATTCTTTTATATGTATTTAATTTAGGTAGTTGCGGGTAACATGTGTGCCCAATTATTATATATCTAGTAAATTAAAAGCAAACCTTCACCTGATGCATTTCAGATGTGTGGTCTCTCACGCACACACATTTCTCAGCTATTCATAGTGCATTCAAAACAGGAAAGACTTCCTGCAGTTAGTTTGAGGAAAAACAAGCAACTTAAACAATCAGGCACAGAGTGCTGTGAGAAGCTGGACACTAAAGGACAATCACACAAAAACACCACAGCTATGGAAGTTCAGAGCGTGTCAATTACAAAGTTTTTCAAAAGTCTCAGCTGTGTGCTTTTTAACACCTTCCAGATGGAATCTTATTCTCCCTGATTAATTACAACATGACTAAAAGCCAGAAAATGTATATTTAAGAAGGGCTATAAATGTGAGAGAATTCAAATGTTCCGTCCCGCATTTAGAATATGTTGTTTATTTAGAGGTTGTTAATGTCGAACAACTTCTTGATCTTTGCATTTTTTGTGTGTGACTAAAGGGGAAACCCTTAAAAAATAACCGGAAACCGTTTGCCCGAGCAGTGGAAGATGATCCTTGCAGAGAGAAATCGTGTTCCAGGTGCACATCTATATGAAAGATTTGGATCTGGTTACTGCATGCAGTGAACACCTCCTCTGCACCACACCAGCCACCACCCTCAAGACCCTCGGTGGTCTCTGGTGGGTTTTCCTTTTCCAGAAATGAAGACTGAAACGGTGATTAACACAAGTCCTGGTTTCAGCACTTGAGAAGCTGAGAGAAGAATCAGAGTATCTGGGTTTGCAGTTGTCGTGGGTATCATTAAGCCCTGGCTTTGATGCCAGCTTAAAAACATTAGCTTATTGTGAGGTTATAAATTAATTCCTTTCTATAATATCACACAAATTTTTCATGTTAACCTGTTTAAAACCAGGTGACTCTCTGCACTTAAATAACACATCTCTTGCTGTCTGTTTTTCCTCCTTAAAGATAAAACAGCATCTTGATTGTTCGTGTTGCTGCAGTAAAATGCAAAGGTTGAAAATTTTTAACTTTTGACAGGAAATACCATTGGTGTGCAGCTGCCACAAGCAGCGCTCATTGTGAACATCTGGTTTTCCATCTGCTTCTTACAGCTGCCATGTGAATGCAACATAAAGTGAGTGAAGACTGGATGGCTTTGGTGCTCAGCGTCTCCAGAGGATCCTTGGGTACCTATGGGATGACCTTGTGTCAAATGAATAGTTCCTTGGAGAGACACGGATGATGTGTACCACTTGCATTGTGAGGGAACATCAATGAAAACATTGTGATGTTTTTCTCTTGGCATGATTCATCCATGTTGAAGACCCCCAACACCTGTAAATGTCAAGGAGACACCCACATTTCGCCTGGCTCTGGCAGATTAATGACTACTTTCGAAATGTATGGAAGGGCAGGTTGTCTGCCTGAGTGGTTGCTATCCAGTATCTGGGGTTGTTCTGTAGTGTGGTGGATGCAGTAACATGACACACTAGCACATTTTGCCAAACCAGACCCTGACCTTCTTGACCTAAACACAAACAAACACAAATAATGTTAGACTGAAGCAACACACACATTTGAACTGTCTCATAGTTAAATAATTCACGATGCTTCAAACAAATACTGCTGATGCCCAAATCACACCTTTTCCCCAAAAAGCACACAGAGCACACATTTTGAGACAACTGTAATAATGTAGATAATTATTAAATAATGGCTTTAGTATTAAACAAGATAAAAAAAATTATTCATTAGGTTTTTTGTTTATCTCTCTGAGTGCTACAGGAGTTAAAAGTCTGTAAAATCAATATATGCAGATGTAATTTTAGCACAAAAGATGGGTTAGCCTAATCTGATTGCTGAACAGTTTACTTTGATGGATGTTCCCCCCACTGGCCGAAGCCCCGAAGGGGGATTATGTCATGGTGATTTCCATCTGTCTGTCTGTCCGTCCGTCCCAAAAAGGGTATAAGTGTTCTGAAGTCAACTCCACTTACATTTTTAGTAGGAATTTTGTGAAACTTGGTACAAGTCCTTGTTATAGGTTGGTAATACACATATTATCATATCATTCGACTTGGGCCCGTTTTACCAGAGTTATGGCCCTTGATTAACAAATCTAGACTCTGTCAGTTTCAGGATTGGGTGCCTGCATTCTGACATCAACTCTTCACACATTTTTAGTCTGAATTTTTGGAAACTTTTTGAATAACATCAAACAAAAGTAGTAATTTGGGATATAAAAAAAATTATTATTATTTAAGTATATATTATATTAGAAGTCTGGGTTCTATTTTTTTTCATGTGTAAAAGTCCAAAGGTTCCCAAACCTTTGCATACAACATGTCGTTCTTTTTTTATGCCCCGTTGGCCAAAGGCCGAAGGGGGATAATGTTGTGTCGATTTCTGTCTGTCTGTCTGTTTGTCCATCTGTGTTGAGTGGGCCGCCAGAAGAGGAGGTACTGCTGGCCCACCACCAGAGGGCGCCCTGCCCGAAGTGCGGGCTTCGGGCACGAGAGGGCGCTGCCGCCACGCAGGAGCCACCGGAGTGACAGCTGTCACTCATCACCCTTACCAGCTGTCACTCATCACCACTCATCAACCATCCCATAAAAGCCAGACAACATCTTCACCTCACTGCCGAGATATCGTCTACCCATAGGTAAACTCTCAGCCGTTTTCTGGTGCCAAACGCACAATTGTTTAGATTCTTTGCAGGCGTTCCTGATTACTATCTGCAGCTGGAGGCTGGGATTTGGGGATCGTGAGGAAGACGACGGACTTCGCTCCTCACGCCAAATTGGGATAAGTTATCAGGCGCTGCACGTAATATTACTGTGTTGGCGGTGGAGGTGTTTTTTCCCACCTGGAGTGAAACTACAGACAGTTTGCTGACTGTTTACTGGGTGTGTCTTCACACACTCACCTCAAGCTGTTTTCTCTTTATCCTGCCAGCAGTACCAGATCCGGCAGCTGAAGACGGTGGCCACCTGGGGACTCAGGACTTGGCGTCTCCAGTGTGTTTCCAGATCCGGTGGCAGTGGAAATCGTGTGGGGTCCGGCTCTTCTCTGGACGGTGCTCTCCTATCCTCGAGGCTGCCCACACGTCATGTTTGTGTAATTGTCTGTAATCCATATTCTGGTTCTGTCTGTATTCCATTGTGCACATTTACAACAGTAAATTGTTATTTATTGGCTCATCCATTGTCCGGTTCCTTTGCGCCCCCTGTTGTGGGTCCGTGTCCCTACACTTTCCCAACAATCTGTCTCAAGAAGACTTTAAGCGTTCTGAAATCAACTTCTCTCACATTTTTAGGTGGAATTTCATGAAATGGTACAAGTCCTTGATATAGGTTGAAATACACATATTGTAATATTGTACAAGACTGACACATTTTGGCAGAGTTACGGCCTTTGATTATCAAACCTAGACACTGCCAGTTTCATGACTTGGTGTCTGCATTGTGAAATCAACTATCACATACTTTGAAGTGTTATCAGAATCAAGCATGTGTACCAAAGCAGCATTTGCCAGCGGGGGATATTGTGCTCTCAGAGCACATTTGTTCAGTCCTTTTGTCAGTTGATGTTTAGAGTGTTATTTCTACTTTAATGGAATAACACTTTTGTTTACTTTTTGATCAGAATACTGGATTTAAATTGGATGAACTGTGACTAAAATAACTCATGCATTTGAACACAACAGCTGGTTATCACATTAAACTAAAACTATGTTTGTTCAGATAGATTAATAATCATGTACTTGTTTATTTAAACAGCAAGAATGAGAAGACTGACTTGTCTACCTGTTTTCTATCCATTCACAACTTCTGTCCTTTTTGTACTAATAGTTTAAATGAATTAAAGCTGCAGTGTGTAGGATTTAGTGACATCTAGTGGTGAAGAGCAGGTTGCATTATGTCATTACTTGTCATGATTTTGTTTCCTTTCATTTTTGTGCTTTTTTTTTTACAGGGATTCATGTTCTCTTGCCTTCTTAGAAATAAGCAAGATGTATGATCCTCCATTTCACAAAAATGAGGGTTCTCAAACTTGTGAGCCTGCACGAACAACCAGCAGACAGTGTATAGGGGAGCAACCACTCATTCTTCTTTTTTCTTCCATCTTCTGGCTGTGCTGCAAAATGTGAAAGGTGGCGTAATGGTGTCTCTGTTGGGCGACTGTATTGTCATGGCAGTGCAACATGGTGCACACCCTCCCCCATAGATATGAAGGGCTCATTCGAAGCTTATAAAACATCAGCTTATGTAGCTAATTACGAGGTCTATCAGAAAAGTATCCTACCTTTTTATTTTTTTAAAAACTATATGGATTTGAATGACATGCGATTACACCAATCATGCTTGAACCCTCGTGCGCATGCGGGAGTTTTTTCACGCGTCGGTGACGTCATTTCCCTGTGGGCAGGCCTTGAGTGAGATGTGGTCCCGCCCTCTCGGCTGAATTCCTTTGTTTCACACGCTGCTCAAGACGGCGCGCGTTGCTTTATCAACATTTTTTCTGGACCTGTGAGGAATATCCGAGTGGACACTATTCGAGAAATTAAGCTGGTTTTCAGTGAAAAGTTTAACGGCAGATGAGAGATTATGGGGTGTTTCTGTCAGTGTAAGGACTTCCCACGGAGCGGGACGTCGCGCAGCGCTTCCAGGCGCCGTCGTCGGCCTGTTTCGACCTGAAAACATCCTAATTTAAGGCTTAATTCACCCAGGACGTCGTGAGAGAACAGAGAAGATTCAGAAGAAGTTGGCATGAGGAGTTTATGCGGACATTCCACTGTTAATGGAGATTTTGTAATGAAAGAACGTGCGGGCAAATTCGCCGAGTCGGTATCTGTGACGGCGCTGCAAATCCGTCTGTGCCGCGACAGGAAAAACACCTCTGTGTTGAAAACCATTTCTAAAATTCAGGCGGATTTTGATGGCTTTCAACAAGTGAGTAACTGAGAAATTGTTTAACAGCTTGGGCATGTTCCAACTTGCCAGTTAAGGTTTCCAACGGAGGTGTTTTTCCTGTCGCGACCCCCCCGCGGTCGGGTCCGGCCCGACATGCGACTCTGCCCGCATGTTCTTTCATTACAAAATGTCCGTTAACAATGGAATGTCCGAATAAACTCCTCATGCCGACTTCTTCTGAAAGTTCTCTGTTCTCTGACGACTTCCTGGGTCAACAGAGTCTGAAATGTGGAAGTTTTCAACTTGAAACGGCGAGACGCTGCCGCCTCGAAGCGCAGATTGCCATCAGGCGCCGTGGGCCGTCCTTATGGCGACACTACCAGACCAAAATCTCTCATCAGCCGTTAAAATTTTTACCGAAAACCAGCTGAATTTATCGAATGGTGTCCACTCAGTTGTGCCTTACAGTTTTGAAAAAATTTTGATCAAACAAAGCAGCAGTCTCTGAGCCATTCCTAAACAATGAAAAAATCGACGAGAGGGTGGGCGACTCCTCACTCAAAGACTGCCCACAGGCGAATGATGTAACCGACAGGCATGAAAAAACTCTCGCATGCCCACGAGGGTTCAAGCATGTCTGATGTAATCACATGTGATTCAAATCCATATGGTTTTTGAAAAAAATAATAAGGTCGGATACTTTTCTAATAGACCTCGTATATGCTAATGAACAGATGGCTACAAATGCTACATTCCATTTTTGCTAATAGTACATCCCTTCGGCTGCTCATTTGTTTGCACTCAGGGTCGCCACAGCAGATCCAAGGTGGACCTTCATGCTGATTCTGGCACAATTTGTACACCGGTTGCCCTTCTTGACACAACTCTACATTGCATGAAGGAAGCATGAAGGAATGTGGCAGGGGTAGGGTTTGAACCTGGAGCCTTCTGCGCTAAAACCAAGCTCACTAACCACCTGGCCACCAAACACCCTTAAATAACTGTTGCATTCTCAAAATTGTTTACAAACCCAATTCCAGTGAAGTTGGGATGTTGTATAAAATGTAAATAAAAACAGAATAGAATGATTTGCAAATCCTCTTCAACCTATATTCAATTGAATACACAACAAAGACAAGATATATACTTTTTTAATTTCTTTTTATTGAGGTTCACACAGGCAATGAAACTATTTAAATTCAACAGAGTTATAGAACCATTTTTTGAACATTTTTCAAACAAATGAAAACAAAGAAAAAAGAAAAAAAAGTAAATAAAAAATATCAGGTCGCACCGGACAAAAATCATAAAATAAAACTTGGGAACTTGGGGTTATATAATAATAATAATAATAATTGTCTCTCTCAATCAGTATTACTACTCAGAGTACTAAGTGTATTTTTTAGAATTGTTGCCCAGGTATCATTGTCTATCTGGCAGTTTATGTCACTCTGCCGCTGCTTGTGGATGTGTTCACTCGAGTGGTTAGCGTTTAGACCTAAAGTCTTGTAGACATGAGAGATAAATTTTTTCGGCATGGGTTTTTTAAGGATATTTTCTAAAAAACACTCATTGTCTTAATTGTAAGTATCTGTAAAAATGAGACTGCTGTAGAGAGTATTTACTTTTTAAGCCCTCAAAGGACTCCATTGTTCTTCCTTCATAAAGTTTGGAAAGCTGATCCAAACCTCTTTCGTGCCAGGTTTTAAACACTGAATCTTGACATGAGGGGGGAAATCTGGATTCCTCCATATGGGAGCCAGAAGAGAAAACTGTTTTTGAAGCTTGAAGTAAATTTTAATCTTATTCCATGTGATCAATGTGTTTCAGACAATAAAGTTATTCTGAACTTCTAGTTTTACCTTCTTACAGTTAACAAAAGGGCAGTCCTTCAGTGCCAGTAAGCCACAGTTTCTAGATTCCATGTCAGTCCATGTATTTGTGATGTCTGGATTCACCCATTCATAAATGTACCGAAGTTGTGCTGCCCAGTAGTATAATCGCATATTTGGGACCCCAATCCACCTTGTTCTTTGTTTCTCTGTAGTTTTCCTATTTTCATTCTAACCTTTTTTCCTTGCCAAATGAATTGTGTAAATATTTTATTTAAATCTGTAAAAAAAACTATTTGGCATTGAATTTGGCAACATCTGTAGAGGGTATAATAACCTAGGCAATATATTCATTTTGAGCATGCTTATCCTACCCAGCCAAGAAACAGGTAGAGTTCCCCATCTGTGCAGGTCTTCACTAATTCATGTAAAGATTGGTTTAAGGTTAAGCTTGACTAATTTTCCCAGAGCAGGACCAATCCTCATTCCAAGGTATATTATCTCTTTAGGTGACCACTGAAAGGGAAAGTTACTAGGTGCAGCACAGCCTGTCATAGCCACAATAAGCATGGCCTCTGTGTTTTGTAGATTAACCCTAAAGCCTGATACATGTCCATATTGTTGCAGGCATTCGAGTAGGCATGGTATAGTAGTGTCTATATCAACTAAGTATAGCAGAACATCATCTGCGTACAGAGAAATTGTATGCATTGTGCCCTTAACATTGAGACCTCTAATCATTGGGGTAGATCTAATAAGTTCTGCCAGAAAAAAAGGGGGGGTAAAATAGGGTATATTTGCTGGTTTCTCTTATTTGGTTGTTTTTCACATTAATGTAAAGGTAAAAAAAAAAACAAGAGGCGAGGGAAAGAGGATGGAATGAAATATAATGTATATGGTCTCTCTTGGTTGTTTTTTACAGTGATGAAAAAAGGGGGGAATGAAATAGGATGTCTATACTTTCTCTTATTTGGTTGCTTTTCACAGGGACGTTAGAAAAAAAAAGAAGGAAACCCATAACGTAACTAAATCCACTATGCGCCATCGTCTCCTGTATTATTACATTCAGTTTTCAGTAGTCAGTCTCTCACTGTATTATTAATGTCCATTGGCCTCCCCTATATAATGACTTAGCTGTCAGGCCATGATGAGCATGACTCAGATTACTCCAGATTGCTCCAGATTACCTTATGATCAGCTCTCAAGTGTTGTTTTTCTGGAGCTCTTCGACATACCTCTGTGCTTTTGCTGTAGTTTTGAAGAGCTGGACCTTATTTGTAGCACAGCTGGGAAGAACATCCTGTAGGGGATCACCAGTGCTTGGAGTGACCTCTTTACCCCCAGGAACTCACGCCGTCTTTTCTCCACTGTGGGTGAAAAAATCCATGAAGCGATGAATGCGGTTCCCAGATTCCCTTATTTCACCCATGCTCCGTGCCTTTTGCATCCCCCACTCGCTTTTCACCGGTTTTTACCTTCTCGCACACTGAGCTCACTGACTTAGCTATCTCGTCTGTATCTGACTTAGCTATCTGGTGAATACTCCTTACCTCCCACTTATTTTGGCTACCAGATCTATTTCCTTGCCATCCACCATCTTGTCCGAGCCGCTGGTTGTCAATCCCACCTGGTTTTTCCGTGATTTAGGTTGCAAACCTTGTCCTTCTTCGGGTGTCGTTGACCACAGTTCGCGCAGTGACATTACGTCTCTAGTCGTGCTGTTTTGGCTGTATCAGAGCATCTCTGAGGTTTTCAAAGTTGTGTTTCGTCCAGGAGCTCTGCTTCACCGCTCCTACTCCCTCCACATCATGTGACACCCCCCCAAGACAACATATTTACCTCCGCCAAGGAGGTTATGTTTTCGGTCACGTCCGTTTGCTTGTTGGTTGGTTGGTTGGTTGGTTGGTTAGTTGGTTGGTTGGTTGGTTGGTTGGTTGGTTGGTTGGTTAGCAGGATTACTCAAAAAATCCTCAACGGATTTCAATGAAATTTTTTTACCAGGGGTGTATATTGACCTAACTTAGAAGTCATTACATTTTGGTAATCATCTGGATCACGATCCGGATCCAGTATTTTGATTCTTTATCATTGCAGGATAGGGCCAGTTTCAACATTTTTGCATCTAGCTTCATGAAGACGGGTCACAAAGGCTGAACAAAAATTAAGTTACAACACAACAATAATTTAGCATTTGTTTCTCCTCACTGAACAACTTATTAGAAAATTAAAAAAAAAAAACTTGTGTAGTTCAAGCAGTTTCTCTTTATAAATACATTTGGTGAAGATCTAAGGGTTTAACCACTAAATCTGAAACATGACGGTAGATGTGTGAAACGACATGGAATAAGTCTCTTTGTCAAAGGGTATTCCATGTGATGTCAGTGACCCTATGGCCTTGGTGGAGGTTTGCGCTCTCCGAGTGCTTCTAGTTAATGTTCAAACTGATAAACTTTATTGTTTTTGTGCAAATATTTGCTCATTTTGAAATGGATGCCTGCTACACGTTTCAAAAAAGCTGGGACAGTGGTATGTTTACCACTGTGTTACATCACATTTCCTTCTAACAACACTCAATAAGCGTTTGGGAACTGAGGACACTAATTGTTGAAGCTTTGTAGGTGGAATTCTTTCCCAATCTCGCTTGATGTATGACTTCAGTTGTTCAACAGTCTGGGGTCTCCGTTGTCGTATTTTGCGCTTCATTATGCACCAGACATTTTCAATGGGTGACAGGTCTGGACTGCAGGCAGGCCAGTCTAGTACCTGCACTCTTTTACTACAAAGCCATGCTGTTGTAACACCTGCAGAATGTGGCTTGTCATTGTCTTGCTGAAATAAACAGGGATGTCCATGAAAAATACGTTGCTTGGATGGCAGCATGTGTTGTTCCAAAACCTGGATGCACCTTTCAGCATTGATGGTGCCATCACAGATGTGTAAGTTGCCCATACCATGGGCACTAACACACCCCCATACCATCACAGATGCTGGCTTTTGAACTTTGTGCTGGTAACAATCTGGATGGTCTTTTTCCTCTTTTGTCTGGAGATACAACGTCCATGATTTCCAAAAACAATTTGAAATGTGGACTCATCAGACCACAGCACACTTTTCCACTTTGCGTCTGTCTATTTCAATTGAGCTCAGGCCCAGAGAAGGCGGAGGCGTTTCTGGATGTTGTTGATGTGTGGCTTTTGCTTTGCATGGTAGAGTTTTAACTTGCACTTGTAGATGTAGCGACGAACTGTGTTAACTGACAATGTTTTCTGAAGTGTTCCTGAGCCCACGCGGTAAGATCCTTTACACAATAAAGTCAGTTTTTAATGCAGTGCCACATGAGAGATCAAAGGTCACGGGCATTCAATGTTGGTTTTCGGCCTTGCCGCTTATGTGTAGAAAATTCTCCAGCATCTCTGAATCTTCTGATTATATTATGGACTGTAATTTCAATTTTCAATTTATTTTCATTAATATAGCACCAAATCACAACAGAGTTGCCTCAAAGTGCTTCACACAAGTAAGGTCTAACCTTACAAACCCCCAGAGCAACAGTGGTAAGGAAAACCTCCTTCTGAGGACATACAACTCCCATCTCTGGATGGAGCTGCACCTTAAACAGAGAGAAAAAAACAATCAGGCATCAGAAAGACAAAAAAATACTGTATAATTTGCCAGCATTAAACAACAAGGAAAAACAGAGAAATACTAAGGTGATCACCAGCCACTAGCCCTAAACTTCATTAAAAGACCCAGAATTTAGGTAAAGTTGAGGCCGCAGCCCACTCAATTACTAATAAATGAATTAAAACAGTAAAAAGCGCAAAACAAAACTGTACTAGTATGCTAGCCATATGAAAGGGAAAATAAGTGCGTCTTAAGTATGGACTTGAAAATCTCCACAGAATCTGACTGTTTTATTGATGCAGGGAGATCATTCCACAGAACAGGGGCACGAGAAGAGAAAGCTCTGTGACCCGCAGACTTCTTATTCACCCTAGAATAATGTGGAGATGATGGAATCCCTACATTCCTTGCAACTGAACATTGAGATACATTGTTCTTAAACTATTGGACTATTTTTTCATGCAGTTGTTCACAAAGTTGTGATCCTCCCCCCATCTTTGCTTGTGAAAGGCTGAGCCTTTTGGGGATGCTCCTTTTACGAGGTCTATTAGATAATAAACCGACCCTTTTATTATTTTTTTTAACTATATGGATTTGAATGACGTGCGATTACACCAATCATGCTTGAACCCTCGTGCACACGTCATTTCCCTGTGGGCAGGCCTTGAGTGAGATGTGGTCCCGCCCTCTCGGCTGAATTCCTTTGTTTCACACGCTGCTCGAGACGGCGCGCGTTGCTTTATCAAAATTTTTTCTGGACCTGTGAGGAATATCCGAGTGGACACTATTTGAGAAATTAAGCTGGTTTTCGGTGAAAAGTTTAACGGCTGATGAGAGATTATGGGGTGTTTCTGTCGCTGTAAGGACTTCCCACGGAGCGAGACGTCACGCAGCGCTTCCAGGCGCCGTCGTCGGCCTGTGTCGAGCTGAAAACATCCTAATTTAAGGCTTAATTCACCCAGGACATCGTGAGAGAACAGAGAAGATTCAGAAGAGGCCGGCATGAGGACTTTATGTGGACATTCCACTGTTTAAGGACATTTTTTAATGAAAGACGTGCGCGCAAATTCGCCGAGTCGTTTCCGTGACGACTCGGCAAATCTGTGTGCGCCGCGACAGGAAAAACACCTCCGTGTTGAAAACCATTTGTAAAATTCAGGCGGCTTTTGATGGCTTTCAACAAGTGAGTAACTGAGAAATTGTTTAACAGCTTGGGCATGTTCCAACTTGCCCGTTAAGGTTTCCAACACGTCCGGCCTGACATGCGACTCTGCCCGCACGTTCTTTCATTACAAAATGTCCGTTAACAATGGAATGTCCGAATAAACTCCTCATGCCGACTTCTTCTGAAAGTTCTCTGTTCTCTGACGACTTACTGGGTCAACAGAGTCTGAAATGTGGAAGTTTTCAACTTGAAACGGTGAGACGCTGCCGCCTCGAAGCGCAGATTGCCATCAGGCGCCGTGGGCCGTCCTTATGGCGACACTTCCAGACCAAAATCTCTCATCAGCCGTTAAAATTTTTACTGAAAACCAGCTGAATTTATCGAATGGTGTCCACTCAGTTGTGCCTTACAGTTTTGAAAAAATTTTGATCAAACAAAGCAGCAGTCTCTGAGCCATTCCTAAACAATGAAAAAATCGACGGGGGGGTGGGCCACTCCTCACTCAAAGACTGCCCACAGGTGAATGATGTAACCGACAGGCGTGAAAAAACTCTCGCATGCCCACGAGGGTTCAAGCATGTCTGATGTAATCACACGTGATTCAAATCCATATGGTTTTTGAAAAAAATAATAAGGTCGAATACTTTTCTAATAGACCTCGTATATCCAATCATGACACTGACCTGTTTCCAATTAACCTGTTCACCTGTGGAATGTTCCAAACAGGTGTTCTTTGAGCATTCATCAACTTTCACAGTCTTTTGTGGCCCCTGTGCCAGCTTTTTTGAAATGTGTTGCAGGCATCCATTTCAAAATGAGCAAATATTTGCACAAAAACAATAAAGTTTATCAGTTTGAACATTAAATATCTTGTCTTTTTGGTGTATTCAGTTGAATATAGGTTGAAGAGGACTTGCAAATCATTGTATTCTGTTTTTATTTACATTTTACACAACACATTGTACATTATAACGTTACACCTTTAGAAGCAACAATCTTATTCAATGCCAACTGAAGCTGAAGTAAAATATGTGATTATATTATTAGATTCTTTATCATAAAATACAGAAAATATACTCTACACATCAGCCCTGCAGGATGCTGATACATCCACAGTGTGTGTGTGTGTGTGTGTGTGTGTGTGCGCGCGCGCGCGCGTGTGTGCGTGCGTGTGTGTGCGTGCATGTGTGTGTGTGTGTGTGTGTGTGTGCGCGCGTGTGTGTGTGCGTGCGTGCATGCAACAACAGATGGTCAGGTTCATTCATGGTCAGACTTGAGCTTTCCGTTGTTAAACAATCGTGGGAAAAATCAGAGGTCAAGACAAAGAAATAAAAAGAAAATGAGAGAGAAAGAGAAAGAGAGAGAGAGAGAGAGAGAGAGAGAGAGAGAGAGAGAGAGGCTGGTCTACAGCCAAATGACCCGTAACAACTTCCTGCTTAGTTGCTGCTGCATGAACACAATGCGACAGGTGAAACCAGCTGCCTGCTGGCAGTGTTTTTATAAACTGGCCTCAGCAGATGGAGAATAATGTGAAAACAGAAATAGAAGTGAATAGAATAATAGAATTATTCCCACTTCTACAACCCAGTGGTGTGAGTCAAAAAGGATTCGGTGAGGAACCACGTCCGTGCAGGTTTTTCACCTTCTCACTTCTGAATGTTAGTTCTTGGTGTTTAATGAATGAGCTTCTGCAGTGGTTTGCTGCAGACGTGTTCAGATCCAGGTCAGATGTCTCCACGCTCACCACCACACACTCAAACTTTATTGTGTGGAGTTGTTGCACATTTTGCACATTCCTTCTGTGCCCATTTATCTATTCCAAGGTGCACTTCTGTCTGCACCTTTGAGCAGGGCACTGACCTCTAAGTCAGAGTTACACAGAAACAATTTCTTCTGAACGGGTGTGATGAGACACCTGCAGATGATTAAACAAATAAATTCATACACAATTCAATTTCAATTCAATTTATTTTGTTTATATAGTGCCAAATCACAACAAAGCTGCCTCAAGGCACTTTACACAAGTAAGGTCTAACCTTACCAACCCCTAGATCAAGCACACAGGTGACAGTGGTAAGGAAAAAGTCCCTCTGATGATATTAAGGAAGAAACCTCAAGCAGTCCAGACTCAAAGGGGCGACTCTCTGACCCTCTGCTTAGGCCATTCTACCAAAAAGGTTTACAATACAGAACACAACACAACAACAACTGACCAGAGTCCATGCAAGCGTCCAGTCCACCATCAGGGCGGTCTGGGGAGTCATCGAGCCACTTGTTGACTGCATCCAGCCACATCTCAGACAGAGAGAAAAACAGAATCAGTATGCCAGAAAAACTACACTTAAGGTATAATTCGTTACCAAACGCATACACTGTATGAGACCTTTTCCATTTTTAACAGATCAGAAGTGATGAGTAGGTGATGGGCAGATCTGCTGTCAACAGACTAATGTGGACGGGAAGATGGAGGATTCCACATCAAATCCAGTTGTAGTTTACCACTTTACTTTTTAATCAGGTGGGAAATACTCATTCTGTGAATCTGTGATGTGAGAAAGTTTGCTACACACCTGAATTTTAAGTTTGTCAGGACTAGTATTTGGGATGTTTTTATGTATTTGAGCTTCTCTTTACCCTCTCATCATGATGCTTTATCACTTTTACTTCCAGCCTTTCTTCAGAGTCCTGGTCTTGATTTCCCTGCCATGTTTTGTGAACTATCTGCCTGTTTTTTTGGACCTTGCCTTTTGCCTGATGTTTTGGTTATTGTTGCTGTTTATTGACTGCCTTCTTGTGTACTGAACCTTGCAAGCCTCCTCAGTAAAACCTTTTGAGCGTGTCTGAGCTCAACATTTGTGTCCAGCCATTTCGGGTTACAGAACCTGTTATTTCAAAGTGAGTGAGATTCATGCGTCAGTGCACAGACATTTTCAGATCTCTCCAGAGATGTTCAGTCAGATTCAGGTCTGGGCTCTGGCTGGGCCACTCAAAGACATTCACAGAGTTGTCCTGAAGCCACTCCTTTGATATCTTGGCTGTGTACTTATAGGGTCATTGTCCTGCTGAAAGATGAATCGTTGCCCCAGTCTGAGGTCAAAGTGCTCTGGAGCAGGTTTCATCCAGGATGTCTCTGTACATTGCTGCATTCATCTTTCTCTCAATCCTGACTAGTCTCCCAGTTCCTGCTACTGAAAAACATCACCACAGCATGATGCTGCCACCACCATGCTTCACTGTAGGGATGGTGCCTGGTTTCCTCCAAACATGGCACCTGGCATTCACACCGACGAGTTCAATCTTTGTCTCATCAGACCAGAGGAGTTTGTTTCTCATGGTCTGAGAGTTCTTCAGGTGCCTTTTGGCAAACTCCAGGTGGGCTGCCATGTGCCTTTTACTAAGGAGTGGCTTCCATCTGGCCACTGTACCATACAGGCCTGATTATTGGATTATTGCAGAGGTGGTTGTCCTTCTGGAAGGTTCTCCTCTCCCACAGAGGAATCCTGAAGCTCTGACAGAGTGACCATCAGGTTCTTGGTCACCTCCCTGACTAAGGCCCTTCTCCCCCTATTGCTCAGTTTAGACAGGTGGCCAGCTCTAGGTGGATCCAAACTTCTTTCATTTACAGATGATGGAGGCCACTGTGCTCATTGGGACCCTCAAAGCAGCAGAAATGTTTCTGTACCCTTCCCTAGATTTGTGCTTCGATGTGCCAGATTTGTTAGTCGATGTAGGATTGAGGTTTATAGAATGACTTTGAGGCAAAGAACAGGAGGAGAGTAAGAGCAGAGGGCTGAACTAAGGGTCAGATCATGGAAGCTGCAGGAGGAAGACTTGTGTGAAGGTGAGACAGACACTGGTAAGAAGTGAAGAGATGCTGGACAACTGTACAACTACTGTGGCAGTTGAAGAGAGAAGTTACAAATGTTAAGAAAATTCGGTGAAGCTTAACCCTGCAAGAGTGAAAAGGAAAACTATACTGTACACTTTAGAGGTGCTGAACAAAAAGACAGGAGACAGCAGATGAACACTGTAGAACAATCTGCAAGCAAAATGAGAGAGATGAGATTGGGGATGGACAGAGGAGGGATGTAAAGTGTATCGTGAGAAGGACATTGAGGATGGGGCCACCACACAGGAGAACAGGAATAACATGGAGGAGGTTGTGAGGAAGGACATACAGATGGTTAGTGTGACAGAACCCTCATGTGGTCATTTATAGTTACTACACTTCTTACAAACTATGTAAGGTGTTTATCTCTCTGTCTGACATGCTTGACAAGTGGTCGTGTGCAGCTGTCCAGTACTTACAGAAATTATGCAGTTTTATATCTTAAAATGTTGTTTTATATAAATTAGTAAGTCCCTTCGGCTGTTCACTTGTTTTCTTTTGGCTCAAATTTTATGCTGGATTCCCTTCCTGACTCAACACCACGTTACATATGTGACCGTAGGACCTTTGTGGCCGGGACGGCAGTGGGATCGAACCCGAACGGCTCGCACTAAAGACCATTCCTCTACCAGGTCAGCCAAAGGGGAATTCCCCATTAGTCAAGCTCGCGGGAACGTCTTTTCAATCAGGACCCAGGACCTTCATCCCGCTACATATCTCCCCACCATTTTTGACTTCGTCCCGAAATCACAGGTACATTTAAGCATGTTCTGTGACTACCCACATCCTGTTCGTGACGCCAGATTGTGACCATAGGACCTTTGTGACTGGGACGGCGGTGGGATCGAACCCGAACGGCTCGCGCTAAAGACCATTCCTCTACCAGGTCAGCCAAAGGGGAATTCCCCATTAGCCAAGCTAGCGGGAACGTCTTTTCAATCAGGACCCGGGACCTTCATCCCACTACACATAGACAATATGTCAGGGGTTTGAACTGGGAACCTCCCACACTGAAGCCAGGTGCACTAACCACTTGATCAGCACTCCTTTTATGTAAATGACATATTTTTAACATTGGGTTTTGGGGATCGTTGCAAACCAAGAACCAAGATGGTTCCCAATGGCTCCTTGATGTAATGTGGAGTAATGCACTGCCGTACACTCCCATAGCTGAAAGTTGAAAACTGTTCACACATTTTAATTTATTTAATTTTTTTTTATATATATAAAATACATTCGTCACTTTTTAAGGATTGTGCAGTGCTGTATGTCCGGGTTTAATTGGATTTGGCAGAGGCATGAGCTCTACTAGTTGCTCTTCTATGTGACTTAAATTTTCAAATACGGAGATCTGTTTATTATTGCAAAATTTGTCTCATTATTAATGTTGTTGTAAAATTCCTTCTGGAACGATCTACATTGCCACAATCAGTACACTTTAAAAAATAAACTTTTAATTTTTTTTATTTTTTATTTTTATTTTTAAATCGCTGTTTTCCGGTAGAGCAGAACGCCCCTTTTTAACAGGAAAACTGTCACGGAGAGAGGAAAAAAAAATCAATGTATCGTTTTGCGTTTCAGCACCTCATTGGCTCCAAACTCGAGAATATTTACACAACGTCTCGTGATTAGTCAGCGTTGGCGCGCCAAGCGTCACGTGGTATTGGTTTTCGCGCGAAATCTTCGTCAGTCGTTGTCTGTGTGTCTGTGGAGGAAAAGTCCGGTTTTTGTAACTAAACTTTGTTTTTCTTTTGCTCCAATTGGATCGAGTTTGACGATGGATGCTGCCACAGCTACCGCGGAGAACACAGCAGAGATCAGAGACGAACTGTCAGAGAAATGCCAGAAGTTATTTCAGGCGTTTTTGGAGGAGTGAGTCTGCTGCTGAAAAACGTGGTGCATTGTTACAACCCGAGTCCGACCTGATCGTCGGTGGCAGAGGGTTTAGACTTTGTTTTCTGTGTGTTTAGGTTCCAGGGCGGGGACGGGGAGGTGAAATATGTGCGGGAGGCCGAGGAGCTGATCAGGCCGGAGAGGAACACTCTGCTGATCAGCTTCACAGACCTGGAGGGCTTCAACCAGGAGCTGGCCACCACCATCCAGGAGGAGTACTACAGGTCCGTGAACTCAGCAGCTACTCACTTCAACAGATTTGTGAAAATGGTTATTTTTGTGTTCTGGTTCCTACAATGTTACAGTTTGATGATTATCTTTGTATATACACCATTAGAAATGAGTGGATGGCTTTAGTGGATCAGCGGGTTTCCGGTAATCAAAGGGTTGGTGGATTGATCCCATTTAACACGTGGTAAATACCAGGAAATGTGTCTCTTGATCTCAAACCCAAATGTCTCCGGTAGTGAGTGAAGTCACCCCACTCCAGCTAGCCATGCTCTTTAAGAATGACTAGTTTAAAGTTATGGACCTGCCGGTGTGATGTGTAGAAGTGGGCAGTGCTCCCTGCTTCTCCCATCAGTGGGATTTTTACCTGGCAGTTACATTCCCCGACCTTGAAACATCATCTGACGTATGAACAGTGTATTATGTCACCGGTGTGTATAAATAATTTATTACATGAACAGATAAGAATTGAAACATTTTGTTACTAGAGTGGGGTGACTTCACCTGGGGTGAGTTCACAGTGGGATGACTTTGCTATGAACCAATGTGAAATGCTATGAACCAATGAAAAAGCAGTCCTACATATTTGTTTAATATGCGCATTGAATGGCATATCCTGATCAAAAATGACTCCAAGATTTCTCACAGTATTACTGGAGGTCAGGGTAATACCATCCAGAGTAAGGATCTGGTTAGACACCATGTTTCTAAGATTTGTGGGGCCAAGTACAATAACTTCAGTTTTATCTGAATTTAAAAGCAGGAAATTAGAGGTCATCCATGTCTTTATGTCTGTAAGACAATCCTGCAGTTTAGCTAATTGGTGTGTGTCCTCTGGCTTCATGGATAGATAAAGCTGGGTATCATCTGCATAACAATGAAAATTTAAGCAATGCTGTCTAATAATACTGTCTAAGGGAAGCATGTATAAAGTGAATAAAATTGGTCCTAGCACAGAACCTTGTGGAACTCCATAATTAACCTTAGTCTGTGAAGAAGATTCCCCATTTACATGAACAAATTGTAATCTATTAGATAAATATGATTCAAACCACTGCAGCACAGTGCCTTTAATACCTATGACATGCTCTAATCTCTGTAATAAAATTTTATGGTCAACAGTATCAAAAGCAGCACTGAGGTCTAACAGAACAAGCACAGAGATGAGTCCACTGTCTGAGGCCATAAGAAGATCATTTGTAACCTTCACTAATGCTGTTTCTGTACTATGATGAATTCTAAACCCTGACTGAAACTCTTCAAATAGACCATTCCTCTGCAGATGATCAGTTAGCTGTTTTACAACTACCCTTTCAAGAATTTTTGAGAGAAAAGGAAGGTTGGAGATTGGCCTATAATTAGCTAAGATAGCTGGGTCAAGTGATGGCTTTTTAAGTAATGGTTTAATTACTGCCACCTTAAAAGCCTGTGGTACATAGCCAACTAATAAAGATAGATTGATCATATTTAAGACCGAAGCATTAATTAATGGTAGGGCTTCCTTGAGCAGCCTGGTAGGAATGGGGTCTAATAGACATGTTGATGGTTTGGAGGAAGTAACTAATGAAAATAACTCAGACAGAACAATCGGAGAGAAAGAGTCTAACCAAATACCGGCATCACTGAAAGCAGCCAAAGAGAACGATATGTCTTTGGGATGGTTATGAGTAATTTTTTCTCTAATAGTTAAAATTTTATTAGCAAAGAAAGTCATGAAGTCATTACAAGTTAAAGTTAAAGGAATACTTGGCTCAATAGAGCTCTGACTCTTTGTCAGCCTGGCTACAGTGCTGAAAAGAAACCTGGGGTTCTTATTTTCTTCAATTAGTGATGAGTAGTAAGATGTCCTAGCTTTACGGAGGGCTTTTTTATAGAGCAACAGACTCTTTTTCCAGGCTAAGTGAAGATCTTCTAAATTAGTGAGATGCCATTTCCTCTCCAACTTACGGGTTATCTGCTTTAAGCTGCGAGTTTGTGAGTTATACCACGGAGTCAGGCACTTCTGATTTAAGGCTCTCTTTTTCAGAGGAGCTACAGCATCCAAAGTTGTCCTCAAAGAGGATATAAAACTATTGACGAGATAATCTATCTCACTCACAGAGTTTAGGTAACTACTCTGCCCTGTGTTGGTATATGGCATTAGAGAACATAAAGAAGGAATCATATCCTTAAACCTAGTTACAGTGCTTTCTCAAAGACTTCTACTGTAATGAAACTTATTCCCCACTGCTGGGTAGTCCATCAGAGTAAATGTAAATGTTATTAAGAAATGATCAGACAGAAGGGGGTTTTCAGGGAATACTGTTAAGTCTTCAATTTCCATACCATAAGTCAGAACAAGATCTAAGGTATGATTAAAGTGGTGGGTGGACTCATTTACATTTTGAGCAAAGGTATGATTAAAGTGGTGGGTGGACTTATTTACATTTTGAGCAAAGGTATGATTAAAGTGGTGGGTGGACTCATTTACATTTTGAGCAAAGCCAATCGAGTCTAACAATAGATTAAATGCAGTGTTGAGGCTGTCATTCTCAGCATCTATGTGGATGTTAAAATCGCCCACTATAATTATCTTATCTGAGCTAAGCACTAAGTCAGACAAAAGGTCCGAAAATTCACAGAGAAACTCACAGTAACGACCAGGTGGACGATAGATAACAACAAATAAAACTGGTTTTTGGGACTTCCAATTTGGATGGACAAGACTAAGAGTCAAGCTTTCAAATGAATTAAAGTTCTGTCTGGGTTTTTGATTAATTAATAAGATGGAGTGGAAGATTGCTGCTAATCCTCCGCCTCGGCCCGTGCTACGAGCATTCTGACAGTTAGTGTGACTCGGGGGTGTTGACTCATTTAAACTAACATATTCATCCTGCTGTAACCAAGTTTCTGTTAGGCAGAATAAATCAATATGTTGATCAATTATTACATCATTTACTAACAGGGACTTAGAAGAGAGAGACCTAATGTTTAATAGACCACATTTAACTGTTTTAGTCTGTGGTGCAGTTGAAGGTGCTATATTATTTTTTCTTTTTGAATTTTTATGCTTAAATAGATTTTTGCTGGTTATTGGTGGTCTGGGAGCAGACACCGTCTCTACAGGGATGGGGTAATGAGGGGATGGCAGGGGGAGAGAAGCTGCAGAGAGGTGTGTAAGACTATAATGGTATGGTAGGAGATCTTGGACATGGCTTTGCCTCTTCCCAAGATGCAAAAAGAGAAAATGCAATCAAACATATTTCACAGGACTGCAATGAACCGTTATTTTCAAACATCAATCTGTTGATGACAAAATACTGATGAGCATTTTTCAGATCCCAAGATGACGTACAAATGTCTTGTTTTGTCTACAACCCAAAGATAAAGGAAAGAAACCAGAAAATAATCACATTTAAGAAGCAGAAAACATAGTTTGTGCAAACAAGACAAAAGAATCAGTTACCAGATAGTTGGTGGTTAGTTTGATAATTGATTAATTGTTGCAGCTCTAATACAGAATAAACAATTTAATTGGCCTCAGTGTTCCAATATGTTCAGGGAAGCTGCACAGCATCAGAATTTCTCTACTTCTTGAATTTGACCTGGACCATATTGGAATTATGATGCTGTGCAACACTTCGAGAATCACAAACCAACTTTCTGCACTTCTGGAAGTGGCTGCCACAGTGTCAGAAGTTGGCGTATGTTGTAAGTGTCGCCTCTTTCTTCTGAAATTAGAATAGAGGTCAGAAGCATAAAAACGTGTGTGCGGTTCATTAAAAAAAATAATGGTAATATTGCAGTTACAGAATCCAGACAGGAACTGCAAGGATTAACTGTTAAATCCATTACCAACTATTTTTATAATTGATTAATTATCTTTATTGTCATTTAAAAATTCAGAACTTATGATTTCAGCATGTGATTCATATTGGCTGATTTCTGGTCTGATATTTTCCCATACCAGACCATTACCACAACAATCAGTCTGGATCACGTATCAGATTCTTTACAAACCAGAAAGCTAAAAACATGATTAGAAAAACCAAGTTGGACATGAACATACTGCATAAATATCTAAACAGCATCAGGAAAAAAAAAACACACAGGTTGAAAGCTTACCAGCTAATGACTGGACCATATGTTAAGCAAGTTCTTCATGGAGGTGAAGAAAGCAAATGGGTCTGACTGCGAGCCCAAAACAGTTAGCTTTCATAGATAAAATCTAAAAAGGAGTGCTGCGTGGGTCAACAAATTGTGAATCAAAAAGTTTTAAAAAAAAATGTTTATACACAGGTGCTCAGTTGGAGATAGTGGTGCTATTAAGTAAAATGCACTTCCAATCTCCTCCAATTATGTGAGTGTAGGCGTATACTAGCTTCCTCCTTATTAAAGGAGGACTGTGACACCTGTGCAAAACCTGTTTGATATCCTGAAGAAGGCCATGCTGGGCTGAAACGCGTTGGTGCATATTTTAATTATATAGCCATGCCACAATAAAGGCTTTTTAATTTAATTTTCACAGAGTGCTTTGGAGCTTTGTTTTTGGTCTTCCTGAGGTTTTCACACAAAAGAGCTCTTTTTCATACTGAGTTAGCTTTCATATTTGGTCAATACTGTACGTTTGCATGTTTTTATATATATATATCAAATAATAAATTATTATCCTTGCTTGCTCAGTTTGCACTGTCAACACCTCAGTCTGATATTTTCCCAGACAGACCCCGTGCTCAGTTAATAATCCTTTAATTAATAAATAAATACACACACACACACACACACACACACAAAGTATTCACAGCACTTCACTTTTTCCACATTTTATGTTACAGCCTTATTCCAAAAAGAAGTAAATAAATTTTTGCCCCTCAAAAGTAAGCTCACAACACCCCATAATGACAACATGAAAAAAGCTGTTGTTTTTATTTATTTATTTACTTTTTTTTTGTGTAAATTTATTAAAAATCTTTGGGCAGTTCTACCCATTCCTCTTTGCAAAGCCTCTCAAGGTCTATCAGGTTAGATGGGGAGCGTCGGTGCACGGCCATTGTCAGATCTCTCCAGAGATGTTCAGTCAGATTCAGGTCTGGGCTCTGGTTGGACATATCTTGACACTATACCATACAGGCCTGATTGGTAGATTGCAGCAGAGATGGTTGTCCTTCTGGAAGGTTCTCCTCTCTCAACAGCTCTCTGTCAAAGCTCCAGGAGAGCATTTACAGAGTGACCATCAGGTTCTTGGTCACCTCCCTGACTAAGTGTTGGGGAAAGTGAGGAACACGGACCCACAACAGGGGGCGCAAATGAACGGACAATGAAGAAGTCAAATAACAAGGTTTTACTGTTGTGAATTCGCACAACAAACACAACAGATCACAATTGTAAAAATAAACCAATTCCACTGGTGTCGTGTGGGCAGGCTCGACGATAGGAGACGTCCGTCCGAGTCGAACCGGAACCACCCGATTTCCTCTGCCACCGAACCCCGGGAATACTGGAGCCGCCAAGTCCCGAACTCCCAGGTGGCCACTGCCTCCGCTCGTCGGATCCGATACTGCTGGCGAGGAACAGAAACAGTCAGATGTGGGTGCGGCTGCACCCAGCAACACGTAGGGTGGAAACACCACCTCCACCTCTAGTCACAAACAATACTGCAGTGTAGGGTACTTATCCGATATGAATCTAGTTCAGTCTTCAGCTGTCTTAAGCACAAGCAAAAAGGTTATTCCTCAGAAATGAGATGACTGGCTGAGTGCGTTACCTTCCTGGTAGAACGATATCTCGGCAATGAGATGGAGATGCCGTCCAGCTGATATACCCCTCAGCTGATGGATGTCAGCTGTTTCAGGTGATGGGTGACGGCTGTCACCTGGGCTGCTCCTGTGAGGCGGCAGCGCCCTCTGGTGCCTGGAGCCCGCACTCCAGGTGGGGTGCCCTCTGGTGGTGGTGGGCCAGCAGTACCTCCTCTTCAGCGGCCCACACAACACTAAGGCCCTTTTCCCCTGACTGCTCAGTTTAGACTTCATGCTTGGTTCGTGCTCTGACATACGCTGTCAACTGTGGGACCTTATATGTAGACAGGTGAGTGCCTTTCCAAATCATGTCCAATCAACTGAATTTACTCCAGGTGGACTCCAATTAAGGTGTAGAAACATCTGAAGGATGATTAGTGGAAACAGAATGCACCTGTGCTCAATTTTGAGCTTCATGGCAAAGTCTGTGAATACTTATGTGCATGTGATTTCTTAATGTCAAAACTTTTTTCATGTTGTTATGGGGTATTGTGTGTAGAATTTTGAGGGGGAAATAAATGTATCCATTTTGGAACAAGGCTGCAGCATATATGTGGAAAATGTGAAGTGCCGTGAATACTTTCCAGATGCACTTTGTATGGCATCATCTTGTGTTTTGGAAACCCAATCAACGTTGTTTGCTATTTTCTGATATTTTGTGGACCAAACAACAAATCCTTTTAATCCAGAAAGTTTTCAGCAGATTAACAGATCATTGAAAATGATCGTTGGTTGTATTCCTTCTGCATACAGACTCGCTCTGCTGTCTGTGTCGTTTGATTCATGTAAAGATTTTTGTGTTTTCAGGGTGTATTCTTTCCTGTGTCGGGCCGTGCGTAACTTTGCACGGGATCATGGAAATGTTCCTCTTAACAAAGAGTTCTACGTTGCCATCCAGGATCTCCCCACCAGACACAAGTAGGACACACGTCCAAGCATGTGTTTAGTTTTACGTTGATGTGCTGTTTGTGCCTTTTCTCCTTGATCAGCAGTTCTCTAACACAAGAGAACCGCTTGATTTTGAGAGAATTGGTTAAAAGTCAAGGTCGCAGTTTAAGGTTATAATGTTTGACCCAGTGATTATATATGTGGAATATTTCATGTGGCTGTTTTGAGGAATTGGTTACTGTGAAACTGTACAGTGTTTTGGTTTCATGATTGTTCATGCTTAGGAATTTTTAATCTGGAATTTGCCGCTGCACATAAAGATCATGTCCATACTGAGATTTTACCAAATGGTATTTAACATAAAAGAAAAGGAGTAACTAGACACTTCAGTGACAGCACCATTATATCAAGGAATTCTGGCTATATGAGAGTTAGGGTTTAAAGAGATGTAACATTTTACCACAAACTATTGTACTATGGTTCATAATTCTACTGGATGACTTATAACAAAGCAGAAGTAATTTATTCACACATTTTGGACAACCAGTTTTACTGTCTACGTAAGTCATGCTACTCAATTATGCTTTAACAGCTTTTCAATCTTTTAACATTTAATTAATGTCAGTAAATCTTGGTAACCTTTACAAATCAAATCTGTGTGACACAAAAATGGAGACATTTCTGCAAAAAGTACAAAAATTTATTGTTGGTCAAAATTCACAGTGAAATACAAATAGGTGTATAACTCCTAGTGTCCTATTCTGTCCTCATAACGTTTTGCATCAGCGACTCTGAGAAAACCATCTGAGACACACACAACATACATATTTTTATTACTGCTGTCAGGTGATTAAAATTAATGCAATTGATTATGAGGTCTGTGATTGGTTAATCTAAATGAATCACATTTAATTGCATGTATAATTTTTCAAAAATAACACCACTCAGGACTGTTTGTGTTTGGGGCATTTAATAATCTGCAGTAAAATTAGAGGATCTGGGTTACTTTTGTTACATTTGTCAAAGAGGTGTTAAACAAACTGTGACATAAATTGATCTTAAATCAGGAGAATGTTGGTAAAAACACATAAAATTGTGTGAGTTTGCATTTGTTAAAGGTGATTTTGTACAATTTGACTCCTTTAATATTTATCTTATTGGATCCAAGACCAATTCGTATTTAAATCTGTCCATTGAACATTAAAATCTGCATAAAAAACATCATGAAATAAACATTTTTGATATGTTTTAATAAGATTGTTTGTGTTCCGTGACGATGTTAATTAACAATCGTTAAAACCGAACCAACATGTTGTGCATGAACAGTTCTCAAAGCAAGTTACTTTAGTATGGAAAATATTGACATATAACCCAGTTATTACTCTCAAAAACACGTCTTTATTTACAGACCAACTCTGACTTCAAAACAAAACTGAACAAAATGCGACGTAACTAAAGGTGCTATAGGTGCTGTAATTAATTAATCTAAATTAGCACTTTATTTTGACAGTCATAATTTTAATACTTAAAAGCAACAGCTTGCAGTTATTACATCATTATACGCTAGACTTATTTATGAGCTACCTACGAAGTTAATGATAGCTACAATTCGCTTACTCTCTTGCGTTGTCTCTTAGCAGCTTGTATCCTCTTGTCTTCGGCTTCGTGCTGTTGTATGGCTTCTCAAAGTCTCTTGTACGTTTCAAGTGTATTTTGTCTCACCGCCTGCAGCCTTCTTTTAAAAACCCCCAGAACAAGCAGCAAATGCACCATCACCTCGATGTCCTCCATTGTTGTTTGCCTCGCGTATTCTTGAGGTTGGCGCCCACGTGACTTGTTGAAGTGGCCAATCCGAAGGCGAGAATTCATGCTTCCGTGACTGGCCGCCGCTCGGTGACAATACACTCTGGCTGTATGCTGTTCTATTGAAATCAGCCGTTTTTTTTATTGTCTCTAACTTGCTACTAACAGCCAGCTGACAGCTCTCATTGCCTTGAACGGTGAGATTTATACACCAAGCTGACCTGAAATTAACCATTGTACATTAAATCGACTTTATTGACGAGTCTAATCCCTTTGAAAAGTGACATATTACATGTATTTGTATTGAGCTCGCCAATGTTGTCACAGAGAAAACCCGTCCCTCGAGGTTAAATGTCCAGATGACCGACCTTGACAATAAATCAACATTGCGGCAGTTTCCCACAACTGCACTCTGATGACCTCGCCCATGTTGAGGAAGTTCTCAATTGATATAGAAAACGACAGGCCTGGTACCGAAACTGAGTCCAGTCCAGTAGAGTGCTAAAACTATATCATGGAAAAGGGTCTTAATATGAGGCTGATTATCATCTTTGTATTTGTCATGTGACCATTGACTCTGGGCGACTGTGAAGGTCATAACTGTTTAACTCTTAATCAGATGTCAAGGCCACACAAAACCAAACATTATGTATCACTGAATCGCAAAGAATGAATTTGCATGAATCCATGTCAAACACATAAAACGCACGTGCTGAACCTTAAACCTTCTGAGTGCTCTTACTTAAATTTCTTAGGGCTTCTCCTGTTTTTGCTCAGGGTTGCCTCAGTTGAGATGATTTGGCACAGTTTCATTCCAGATTCCCTCCCTGACACAACACCAGATGTGCATGGAGCACGGATGGCCTTGAAATGGGAGCCTTCTCTTTCAGGGCCAACGGAGATACACAAGCGTATTTTGTTAAAAAAAAAAAAAAAATCATGTGTTCAGTGTAATCCTATGGGGGGAGGGGTGGAAATTCTTTGTTTTTTCTATTTTTAAACATTAATGCAGGAGTGAAATATGAAACAGACCTTTGTTCTTGTGGAATAGAATCCGGGAGTTGTCGTCCATGCGTATCGGCTCCCTGGTGAGGATCAGCGGTCAAGTGGTGAGGACTCACCCAGTGCACCCGGAACTGGTAAGATCAGATGCACAGTGGTGGTTAGGCCACTAGTGGGCAATACAACCCTGAGAATTTATGTTCAAATCATGAACTTTGATTTGTAGAAGAAACATTTTTCACAAACATTAGTAGTAATGGTTAGAATTATTCTCAATAACACACTATAAATTTGTAAACTAGAGACAACTGGTTATATTCGGAAAGAAGCTTAACAATGCAGCAGTGACTTCATTCTTCTTTCTTCATACTCAAAGGAGAATTCCAACTTTTTTTTTAACCTGGGCCATGTTTTAAGATTGTTTTGGGTTAAACATTTCACTCGGGACTAAAAAGATTTTAGTTTGAATGTTAAACCAGAGGAAATGTACAAGACAAACAGAACTCACTGCAGTAAAATGCTTCTGGTCACTGAATACCCTAAAATATAATTAGTGTCAGCGAGTGTGGAGTATTTAGTTGTCGGTGCACATGGTTCCAAGTCTGGTTGCACATCAAAACTGAACAAACACGTAAACCAACTGGGCATTGAAGTGAAAGACAGTGCAGTGTTTGAATCGGCGCTTGCCGAGTTGTCAGTAATTGTGTTTAACTTACTATCTGTAGCAACAGACCCTTTCAGACTTTAGGGGAAAGTTTGTTGTTATAGATATCATGGTAGTGATGTCGGAAAGCGTAACGTGTCACTGCGTTATATAACGCGTTATTGGAATCCCAGTAGATGTTCATTTATAATTGTTGGTGTGAGGAAACAGCATTGTTTTTCCATTGTTTTGTTGCTGCAGGTCAGTGGTAACTTCCTGTGCATGGACTGTCAGGCGGTGATCAAAGACGTGCCTCAGCAGTTTAAATATTCCCCGCCCACCATCTGCAGGAACCCCGTCTGCAACAACCGCTCCCGCTTCCACCTTGATACACACAAGTCCAAGTTCATCGACTTCCAGAAGGTATCTGCGTGTTTCCACGGGGTGGATTGTGGTCTTGTTACTGATGGAGGCACTCAGGGTTGGGCTTCACTGTCTGTGTCCAGGTACGGATCCAGGAGACGCAGGCGGAGCTGCCTCGCGGTTCAATCCCGCGCTCTGTTGAGGTCATCCTGAGGACAGAGGCCGTGGAGACTGCGCAGGCTGGAGATCGCTGTGATTTCACCGGGACCCTTATTGTTGTGCCGGACGTGTCCCAGCTCAGCACTCCAGGTGAGTCTGCCAGACAGTGTCTTATTGTGTCCACCATCGCATCACTTCTGAAGTCCTTTAGATGTTGACTTGACTGCTTTGTGTATCTGGGTGTCTTCTGTCCAGGTCTGCGAGCTGAGACCAGTTCCCGCGTAGCTGGAGGCAGGCAGGGCTTTGAGGCTGAGGGTTTGAGAGGTCTGAAGGCTCTGGGAGTCAGAGAGCTGTCTTACAGGCTGGCCTTCCTGGCCTGCCACGTGGCCCCGACTAACCCTCGGGTAAGAAACACAAACATCTCATTTCCATAGTAACGGCAGCATCCTAGAATGTTCTAAATATATACAGTGAGGAAAATAAGTATTTTGATTGATATTGATATTTGAACACCCTGCGATTTTGCAAGTTCTCCCACTTAGAAATCATGGAGGGGTCTGAAATTTTCATCTTAGGTGCATGTCCACTGTGAGAGACATAATCTAAAAAAAAAAAAATCCGGAAATCGCAATGTTATGTTAGTGCTGCAAATAAGTATTTAAACACCTATGAAAATCAATGTTAATATTTGGTACAGTAGCCTTTGTTTGCAACTACAGAGGTCAAATGTTTCCTGTAGTTTTTCACCAAGTTTACACACACTGCAGCAGGGATTTTGGTCCACTCCTCCATACAGATCTTCTCTATATCTTTCAGGTTTGGAGTTTTAGCTTCCTCCAAAGATTTTCTATTGAGTTCAAGTCTGGAGACTGGCCAGGCCACTCCAGGACCTTGAAATGCTTCTTACGGAGCCCCTCCTTAGTTGCCCTGGCTGTGTGTTTGGGGTCATTGTCATGCTGGAAGACCCAGCCATGACCCATCTTCAATGCTCTTACTGAGGGAAGGAGGTTTTTTGCCAAAATCTTGCAATACATGACCCCATCCATCCTCCCTTCAATACGGTGCAGACGTCCTGTCCCCTTTGCAGAAGAGCACCCCCAGAGTATGATGTTTCCACCCCCATGCTTCACAGTTGGGATGGTTTTCTTGGGGTTGTTCTCATCCCCTAAACATGGTAAGTGGAGTTGATTCCAAAAAGCTCTATTCTGGTCTCACCTGACCACATGACCTTCTCCCATGCCTCCTCTTGATCATCCAGATGGTCACTGGTGAACTTCAAACGGGCCTGAACATGTGCTGGCTTGAGCAGGGGGACCTTGCTGCCCTGCAGGATTTTAAACTATCATGTGTTACTAATATAATCTTTGTGACTGTGGTCCCAGCTCTCTTCAGGTCATTGACCAGGTCTTCCTGTGTAGTTCTGAGCTTTCTCAGAATCATCCTTACCCCACAAAGTGAGATCTTGCATGGAATCCCAGACCGAGGGAGAATGACAGTCATCTTGTGTTCCACTTTCTAATAAATAATCATAACAGTTTTGTCTTCTACCAAGCTGCTTGCCTGTTGTCCTGTAGTCCATCCCAGCCTTGTGCAGGTCTACAGTTTTGTCCCTGGTGTCCTTAGACAGCTCTTTGGTATTGGTTATGGAGGACAGGTTGGAGTGTGATTGGTTGTGTGTGAACAGGTGTCTTTTATACAGGTAACAAGTTCAAACAGGTGCAATTAATACAGGTAAAGAGTGCAGAATAAGAGGTCTTCTTAAAGAAAAATTAACAGGCCTGTGTGAGCCAGAATTCTTGCTGGTTGGTAGGTGTTCAAATACTTATTTGCAGCAGTAACATACAAATAAATTATTAAAAAATCATACATTGTAATTTCTGGATTTTTTTTTTTTTTAGATTATATCTCTCACAGTGGACATGCACCTAAGATGAAAATTTCAGACCCCTCCATGATTTGTAAGTGGGAGAACTTGCAAAACCGCAAGGTGTTCAAATACTTATTTTCCTCACTATATATATATATATATATATATATATATATATATATATATATATATATAAATTCATGTCACGTGACATACAAAGTACCAATCAAATGACAAGGATCCACTCAGCTGTTATATAATTGTAATTATAATGACTATTTATATAGAGCTTTCCCAAGAATCAAAGCACTAAACAAAATAAACTCCAATAATAAAAGAATAAATGCCAGTAGTTAAAAAATACACTATAACAATGCACAAAAATCCCAAATTAAAGAGCTCATAACACAAAAAGGTGCGACTTATACAATGGAAGATCCTGTAAGTAAAGAATGTATGAGAATGGCAGTGCTTTCCCTGTTCTACGACTAGATGCTGCGCGTACGTATACACAGTCAGAGCTGTTCGTATATTTACACACATTTCTAAGTAGAAGTTGAAAAAGTTCATGCTTTGCGTAGAAATGTTTGTATACATGGTTTAACCATAACTCTGTGCTTAAATATGCCCCTGGTCTCACAGACGGCACCTTGAGTTAATATATTTATCATCCTTGTCAGCGGCAGAGTCCTATACTTGGGTAAAACTACACAAAATAGTTAAACCTGAATCCTTTCCCATGGGTTTGTGACTTCTTATTAAAGTTACACGCCAGTGTTACGCTGCAAGTAATTATAAATCAGAAGAGACACATCTTCAATTTGGAGTTTAAGGACTCAGTGGACTCGGTCTGTTTCCACAAATAAGTATAAGAAAGTAAAAGAAAAAGCCCCGTGGCCTGCTGGCTTCTTTTTTTACTTTTTTTTTTTTTTTTTTTTTAAGTTAATGGTCTCACTTTTTGTTGCAGTTTGGTGGAAAGGAGCTGCGAGAGGAGGAGCAAACTGCAGAGAGCATCAAAAACCAGATGACTGAGAAGGAGTGGGAGAAGGTTTTTGAAATGAGCCAAGACAAGAACCTGTACCACCACTTGTGCACCAGTCTGTTCCCCACCATTCATGGTCAGCGCGGCCGTCATCCTTTTACTGTTGGAGCATTTAGATGTGCTGGACTCAACCTTATACTGTTTCTTTTATTTTTCTTTTGTGCAGGCAACGATGAGGTGAAGCGCGGCATCCTGCTGATGCTGTTTGGTGGCGTTCCCAAGACGACCATGGAGGGAACCTCGCTGAGAGGAGACATCAATGTCTGTATCGTCGGAGACCCCAGCACCGCCAAGAGCCAGTTCCTCAAGTGTGTAACAGAGGCACATATCATGTTTGCAACGCTGATTCTGTAAGCGATCAAATGTCAGAGGCAGCGCATTGACTGTCCATCCGTACAGGCACGTGGAGGAGTTCAGTCCCAGAGCTGTGTACACTAGTGGCAAAGCAAGCAGCGCTGCAGGTCTGACAGCCGCCGTGGTCCGAGACGAGGAGTCCCACGAGTTTGTCATCGAGGCAGGAGCTCTGATGCTGGCTGACAATGTGAGATTTGCTTCCTGTCAACACACAGTGTGACTCACTTGGGTTTAGCATGATGTCCAGTGGTGTGATAGATGTCTTTGCCTGCAGGGGGTGTGCTGCATTGATGAGTTTGACAAAATGGACATCAAAGACCAGGTGGCCATCCATGAAGCCATGGAGCAACAGACCATCAGCATTACCAAAGCTGGAGTCAAGGTACAGACAGTTTAGCCTCTGCAGATTCTTGCTCCTGTGCCCCCTGCAGGGGTGAGGGTAAAACCAAACCAAACATGGCAGATCCCTGTTCTCAGACTGACAGGTGTGTGATCTGTGCTGCAGGTGCAGAGAATTTTCAAAATACAGTTTGTCTTATTGATCAAGGTTTTTTTTTTTTTTTATTGTACTTAAACAATTTAATATGGGTCCAACAGATTGAGCGGAAAAAAAAAAAAAAACAGGACCCTGAACCTGCTCCAATCCCAGCTCACCCCCCACCCTTCCTCCTCCTAAATGGCAGACTCACGGTGCTAACTACACGAGAAATGAAATACATATTTCGCATTGCCAAGCATTAAAAAAAAGGCAGAACAACAATATTCAGACATTCCTGAAGTAACTATGGTAATTAAAAAAAAAAAAAAACAACCACAGAGGTTTACAATACTATATTTTTGACATCCGTATCATCAACAAATATTAAAAAAGGCTGCCAAATATTATAAAATTTCCTACTAGACCCTCTGATTGTGTATTTGATCTTCTCCAACTTGATATGGTACATGATTTCCCTGATCCAGTGACCATGTGTCGGGGTCATGAGTCTTTCCATTTCAATAATATCAGTCTCCTGGCAAAGAGAGAGCAGAAAGCCAGTGTAGGTCTTTGCCACATTTCAAGAGGGGCGCCCGTCTGGCCTACGCCGAAGAGCACAATGAATGGAAATGGTACCAGAACCTTCCCAAAGATCTTAGAAAAGGTCTCAAAGATGGATTGCCTAAAAGTGCAATGCTTCGGACACGTCCAGAACATGTGTAACAGAGTGGCTGGATCCTGTCCACATCAATCACAAGTGGGGTCCGTGTGTAGACGGTGTACAATTTCAAACTGAATGACTGCATGTCTAAGACAAATAGAAGAGGAGAAGATTCTCTCCATTATTTTATGTCAAGTGTCTTCTGTAGTTGGTTCATTTAAATCTGTCTCCCATTTGTTTTTGAGGGAATCTAGAGGCAGCAAATTATGAGAGGACAGTATTTCATGTATTGTGCATATAGTTCGTTTCTTAACTAGTTTACAATCAAAAATTGAGTCAGTTTGCCTTACATTGGTTTGACAAATGTTGTTTTCTGTACTTTCTCCACATGCAGACTGAGATGCTTGTAGAACCCTAAAGTTGCATGTTTTACCAAAATGAAGCGGTTTTATTTGAATCAAACCATTCTTTGTACTTCTGTAGTTGCCTCTCCGTCGTGTCTAGAACCTGTCCTCAGTGTTCAGTAGTCAACTCCTCTCACTCTTTTAGGCTGAATTTTGTGAAACTTGGTGCAAGTCCTTGTTATAGGTTGGTAATACGCATATTATTTATTGTGTTGTTGGAGTTGGGCCCATTTTATCAAAGTTATGGCTTTTGATTAACAAATCTAGACTGTCAGATTCATGAGTGGGTGTCTGCATTCTGAAATCAACTCCTCACATACCTTGTAATGTTATCAGAATGTAGCAAGAACTTGTACCAAAGCAGCATTTGCCAGTGGGGGATATTGTCCTCTCAGAGTGCTCTTCTTAGGTATCCAAGTGAGTACAGAATGACGCCCCAAAATGTAACATAACCACCCCTAAAACATTTTCACACCTACTGGTGTTATTGGATCAAGTTTGCACTACAAGTGAAACCCCTCTGGAGAGATGGCAGATGGTGAACAGGCATGACACAGTAATGGTGACACGGTCGTAACAAAGACTCCGCCCTCGTCTCCCGCAGGCCACCCTGAATGCTCGCACGTCTATCCTGGCTGCTGCAAACCCTGTGGGCGGGCGCTACGACCGCAGCAAAAGTCTAAAGCAGAACGTCAACCTGACTGCTCCCATCATGAGCCGCTTTGACCTTTTCTTCATCCTGGTGGACGACTGTAACGAGGTACGGCGTCACTGTGAACCGTGTCTGTTGTTGTTCAGAGATTCTCTGCAGATCAGCTCGATGTCGTGTCGTCTCGGTGTAAATGCCACAGATCTGGTGCTGCAACAAGAAGAATAATTTTTGTGTGTGTTAGGTTACAGACTACGCCATCGCCAGACGTATCGTGGACCTGCACTCTCGCGTGGAGGAGTCTGTGGACCGACTGTATACTCTGGATGAGATACGCAGATATCTGCTCTTCGCTCGGCAGTTCAAGCCAAAGGTTTGTGTCTGACCATTTTCACCTGAGGTGTGGCCACTTGTACAATGTTGTGTTCATCTGTGTGTGTGTGTGTGTGTGTGTCTGTGTCCACAGATCTCCACTGAGTCTGAGGAGTTCATCGTCGAGCAGTACAAGCGTCTTCGCCAGCGTGACGGCTCTGGGGGCGTGTCCAAGTCTGCCTGGCGAATAACAGTGCGGCAGCTTGAGAGCATGATCCGTCTTTCAGAGGGCATGGCTCGTATGCACTGTTGTGATGAGGTGCGTACAGAAAAAAAACAGCTTTCTGCTACAGCTTTGGGACTCTGCTATAAGAAAACAAAAACAAAAAAAACATTTAATCTGTAGGAAGTCTCGTTGGATGCTCGGATACAATTATCTTAAGACAGTCTAAATGGTAAACTGCATTGATGTTGTACTTTTCTGTTGGTCAGCTCCTCAAAGATCTTTACAGCCACACCTCAGTTTCACCTGAATTTTTCTCCTGTACGAGGTCTGTTAGAAAACTATCCGACCTTTTTATTTTTTTCAAAAACTATATGGATTTGAATCATGTGCGCTTGCATCAGCCAAGCTTGAACCTTCGTGTGCATGCGTGAGTTTTTTCACGCCTGTCGGTTGCGTCATTCGCCTGTGGGCAGGCTTTGAGTGAGCACTGCTCCACCCCCCTCGTCGGATTTTCATTGTCAGGGAAATGGCTGAGAGACTGCCGCTTTGCTCCATGAAAACTTTTTCAGAAACTGTGAGAGACAGCCAGGTGGAAACCATTCAGAAGATTCAGATGGCTTTCGGCAAAGATTCTATCGGAGGAATTCGCGCGTCAGCACGGAGCTGCTCATGGCGCACAACAACCATTAAACCATTCGGAAGATTCAGACGGCTTTCGGTGGCTTTTCAGTCGCGTTAGTTTCCGAGAAATTGTGTAACAGCTGAACATGCCACAACATGTCCTGTGAGACTTCCAACACGGAGGTGTTTTTTTTTGTTGTGCACCATGAGCGGCTCCGTGCCGACGTGCGAATTCCTCCGCACGTCTTTCATTACAAAATCTCCTGTAACAGTGGAATGTGGCACAAAAGTGCTGATGTCCACGTTTTCTGTGATTTCTCTGCTAGTCAGATGACGTCCCGGATCAACACAGCCTTCACTTTGGAAATGATCTGGTTGTTTCAGCCTGTCGATGGCCGCTCGGAGCGCGGCGCACCCTTCGCCGCTGTGGGCCGTCTTTAATCCGGTTGTAATAATCCTTAATCCGTGTGACGCAGATAGAATCTTCACTGAAAGCCATCTGAATCTTCTGAATGGTTTCCAACTGCTTGTCTCTCACAGTTTCTGAAAAAAATTTCATGGAGCAAAGCAGCAGTCTCTCAGACATTTCCCTGACAATGAAAATCCGACGAGGGGGCTGGACCAGTGCTCATTCAAAGCCTGCCCACAGGCGAATGACGCAACCGACAGGTGTGAAAAAACTCACGCATGCGCACGAAGGTTCAAGCTTGGCTGATGCAATCACACGTGATTTAAATCCATATAGTTTTTGAAAAAAAATAAAAAGGTCGGATAGTTTTCTAACAGACCTCGTATGTCAAGCAGTTTTTATTATATTAAGATTTTTGGTCAAAGGCACTTTAATGTTGGTAAAAGGAGATGAGAGCTGTTCATTCATCTGCTACACCGATGTTTTGTTGGGCTGAGGTGTTGAACATCTGTGCCACCATTCAATAAGGTCTCTTCTCTCAAATTTACACCACTTTGGTGTTGAAGGTGGAGAATGGTTTCAAACCAAGTTATGTCCAAAAAATGCTGTAGGCCGCTGTAGTAGAATTCCTTTCGTGTTTGGCTGCAGACTGCTGTCATTTTTGCTGTCATTTTTAGTGCTACAGACAGTCAATAATTTACTTGAGGAGGTTATGGTCTGGTGGTTAATAGGGCTGCAACAAATGATTATTTGGATCATCGATGAATCTGATGGGGTTTCGACACGATTAATTGGATTAGCGGGGAAATGTTTTTTACAAAATGTGCCAGGGAAACAATTTTTCTCTCCTTCCATCACTTTATTTAACAACAGAACATTATTTGAAAACTTAAAATAATTGAAAATCAACAAATCGTCAAATGCCCCTTGGCTGTTGAAATATAAAATAATAATGAATAAAACAGTTTATACACTCAACAAAAATATAAACGCAACACTTTTGGTTTTGCTCCCATTTTGTATGAGATGAACTCAAAGATCTAAAACTTTTTCCACATACACAATATCACCATTTCCCTCAAATATTGTTCACAAACCAGTCTAAATCTGTGATAGTGAGCACTTCTCCTTTGCTGAGATAATCCATCCCACCTCACAGGTGTGCCATATCAAGATGCTGATTAGACACCATGATTAGTGCACAGGTGTGCCTTAGACTGCCCACAATAAAAGGCCACTCTGAAAGGTGCAGTTTTATCACACAGCACAATGCCACAGATGTCGCAAGATTTGAGGGAGCGTGCAATTGGCATGCTGACAGCAGGAATGTCAACCAGAGCTGTTGCTCGTGTATTGAATGTTCATTTCTCTATCATAATCCGTCTCCAAAGGCGTTTCAGAGAATTTGGCAGTACATCCAACCAGCCTCACAACCGCAGACCACGTGTAACGTGTGGGTTTCACGCACCCTCACATCGGTGTGTGTGACTGGGTGAATGTGAGGCGTCATTGTAAAGCGCTTTGAGCTTCTGATTCAGATGGAGAAGTGTTATATAAATGCAGTCAATTTACCATATACTTAGTTGATAGATACAACAGAGTTTTAGTGTTTTGCATGTTAGATAAAAACGGGAAGCCCTGGCTCTGGTGGCAGCTTAAAAAGTTACCTTTTTCTGAGGTAATTGATTTAGTTCCTCTCTGTAATATCACACAAATTATTCACATTTTCCCCAAGTAAAACCACATGCCTTTGCTCACTTAAATAATCCGTCTCTTGTGGTCCATGTTTCCTCCTCGTTAACATTAAAGGTGACAGTTGGTGATCTCCGTGTGAGCGCAAAGATTGTTTGTGGTGAGACACTCAGTTGAGCACGCTCTGTTCTTTTGACCATCTACAGTGATGCAAAGTAATACCGCATCTCTGTGATGTGATCTTTGAGCAGGAATTTGGAGTGTTGAATCCCGCAGCTCCCACGTGTTTCACAGTTGCGCTCTTTCAGGCTGTAATGTTGATCGTAAGGATTAATTGTTCAGCTGTAGCTGGTGGACGTCATAAACCAGAATTTCTCCAACAGAAAAGGGTCATATCTTTATATTTGAGAAGGTTAAACGGGTTGTAATTGTGAAATAAGTACAACATTTTAGCGTTCATGCTTCTGTCCGTCAGCTAATCGATGCATTAACACGTCAGCTGTAGCAAACATCATTACTGAGACAGATCAGGAATATTTACCAGCACGTAAACGCTGTCAGAGTCACCAAAACTGACCATCATCTCGATGTGCACTGTGAAGTCACTCTTTCTTGAATATGGCCTCTGATCCAGTACTGTTCTTGAGCATCAGTGATTAAGTCACCTGGTCTCAGACTACTGTTAACCTGTGACCTCTGACCTCTTGCTGATGTCTCCAGGTGCAGCCCAAACATGTGAAGGAAGCGTTCCGTCTTCTGAACAAATCCATCATCAGAGTGGAGACACCCGACGTCAACCTGGAGCAACAGGACGAGCTGGAGGAGGAGCAGCAGGAGGAGGAAGGTACTGATGTGCACATCATGGGGTTGGGGGGGGGGCAGTACAGAGGAGCATCAGGTAAAGCAAGTTAATACAAATGTTGAGATACTAAAAATTGTATTTTATAATAAATTACACAGTTTAATTCCTGGGTGATCTCATTTAAATATCTGAGACTTGTACGAAATCTTCAAAGGAATCGTTCATTAATCAACTTTTAATTTGCACGCATCATCACTAATAAATCGAGTCTGAGTTGAAGGTTTGGACAATTGAATGATTTAGTCAGGCATCAATGGCTGACGGGCATTAACGGTGTAGAGTCAGCATAGTGATGATGGCAGATGCAGGTGATTGAGGCTCCGTCTTGTTGAATGGTACATTCCATCTATCACCTCTTGAAATATTCTTTTCATTGCACTCATAAACATTCATTATTTGTATAATATTTCATCTCATTTGTTAAATATTAGTCATGAATAATGTTAAAAACAAAATGATTTTGGATTGCTCCTGTGTTCAACTTTAATCCAAGCCTCAAATTAAAGTTACTGTGGAGCACATTTATGATTTATTAATGGACTAGTCACATGACATGTAATGTAATTAGTTTGCTTTTTTTAAGGAGTTATGAGACACGAACATTTTGGCTTTTAGGTCCCTAGTTTGTAAAAAAAACAAAAAACAAAGTGTTAGTTAACTTTACGGATCTCTACACAAACAGACTGCAGGATGACGCCTCCTCCATTCTTGGGACCTTGGACAAGTTCAAAGATGACCAACCTTGACATATTTTAAGAGGTTAAAAAGTCAAATTCTGTTTCAATCTGTTCCGTTTTGTTTTTGAGTGGCGGGCGTGACAGCCAATCAGTGTAGTGCTGCACCGTGATGTCAGTGGCTGCTCTCTCCAAAATCACTTCGTTTTGTGTGTTTATATACGTTTCTCATATTCTATAAAAGCTAGCGAGAAATAAATACTTCTAAAACTGAAAACCTGATAACACCTCTGGAGTCATTTACAAGACATTTTGCAGACATGAGCATGCATGCTAAATTCTGCTTACTTCCTGCGGCGTTACATCGTTAAATTACTGAACATGTACGTAAAAAAAAAAAATAGGATCTTAATTAATTAAATAACTGCCATTATAAAGCACACAGTGCTTATATGGCTGAGGGTATTTTAGCGTTGCATTATATTTATTTTATGCAAAGCATTTTAGTCTGGTCTTTTCTCATCAACAATAATGTATGTTAATTTTGTTTTAGATCACTGACGTAGTGTCGTCCTCATCTCTTTTACGTAATGAAAAAAATAATTTGTCTCTGCTCATCTGATGAAATTAACGCTGTCAAAGAATAGTAGTTATCATGATCGCCCCACGTCTCCCCTGATTGGAGTTTAATATCCTGTCGTAATACGGTGGGTAATGGTAATACTGCGCTTTAAAACACTGTTGTGCAGATGATGGTTATGCGGACATGTTGCATAAATACAGCTCTTCTGAGACTTTGAAAGAGTTTGGGTTCAACTCTTTTGGTTTTTTAAAATGACACCAGGTTGGACATCTTCATCACAGAATATCCACTCTTTCCTTCTGGTGTAATTTTAATGAAGTCTTTTCTGTGCAGGACACAACATCCCTAATGGAGTGAACGGCATCGACGGTATAAACGGCCATGTGGACGGCCTGAACGACCACGCTGAACCCAGCAGTCAGTCCAAACCTTCCCTCCGTCTGTCTTTCACAGAGTACAGACGCATTTCCAACCTGTTGGTTCTGCATCTGCGCCGGATGGAGGACGGTACGCAACCATTCTTTCTGCTCTGATTCTGACATGTGATGGGAGGCAAGCAGCAGCAGCGCTGTTCTGGATTTACCCGAGTAATGGACGCCACCAAATGCTTCACTCACAAATTTTCTGTTGGTTGTTTTTCTTTACAGATGATCAGTTAATGTGTTCAGTGTGGTAATATATTGAAGGTTACACAGGAAATGAACATGTGTCCAACGTGGATGTGACACAGCTTTAAAATTAATTTCTTATAAGTGGTTTTCTGTAAAGTTGGACAGTTCAGGACACTTTTATTCATTTTAAATTTAATTAGCTGTCTTTGTAGACATAGTCTGTGGGGGGTCTGAACATCATGTTTTCATCTGTTTGTGGACACATTCTTCTGAACATGACGGTCTGAGTTCATCCAGCTGTACATGGGTACCAAGCTTGACTGGAGAAGTAACATACAATGGGAACGGAAGCGATAGGATGACTCAGACAACAAAGGAGAATAGTGTAAAGTACGCACGCTACTTTCAACTTAAACAGAATGACTTTAACTTAACAGGAGCAGCTGACATAACCGGAGCGAACACGTACACAGAGTGCAGTGAGTTACTGTAGCAACACTGCATGCCCATATATGGCACACACATGAAATTGTCTTTAAACGAAATGAAAACAACAAAATAGTAGCGCTGTTCCTGATCAGGGTGTCAAAAGACATACAGGCCAAGGAATTAAAACAAACAACCCCACGAATCTCTTTATTAATAGCCTAAATGACGTGTTTTCTCTCACAGGATGGGAGGAGACACAAAATAAATGCATCTCTACTACTGTGCGGGCATAAATGCTCAGCATTTTGCAGGTGTGTGCGAGACTAGACAGGCACACTGCGGGAACAGGCGGGAGTGTAACACATGTTACAGGTGCGGATGGTAATGGCACGAAATTCAGTGGGAGCTGGCAGGAACGGGATAAAGAAATTAGTCCCGCGCAGGGATCTACTGTGTAAGTCTGTCTAAATATTGGGTTTTTGTTTTGTTTGTAAATCCACTATTGCCGTAATGTTTGTTTTTTTTTTTCTAAGGTTTAAGAAGCTCTCCGTCCATACGGACCACATGTGTTTAGAATGTCATGTGACGCTTTCTGCACGTTGTGTGACCTGTATCTCTGGACAAAGTGTTTGCTGTTTATGTAGCTTTTTCTAATCACCTGGAAAAGCCACCTCATGCCAATTAAAAAAAAAAAATGCCTTCATGATATTCAAGGTTTTTCGAAGTACTCAACTTTATTCTGTGCACAGCTGAGGAAGAGGAGCAGCTGAAGAAAAGCGCAGTGGTGAACTGGTATCTGAAGGAGATCGAGGCAGACATCGACTCTGAGGCGGAGCTCATCAGTAAGAAGGGTCTGATCGAGAAGGTCATCCACAGACTGGTTCACTATGTGAGTTCACTTTGTGTAGCAAGACGCAAAGCACAAACTTTGGATGCGGCTTCTTGGATTTGATGACACATGCGACTTATGTGCTAGGTTTGAATCCAGTCTAAAAACTTGTCTGCATCTGTGTCTGTGCAGGATCACATCCTGATCGAGCTGTCGCAGTCGGGGCTGAAAGGCTCAGAGCCTGAAAGCACAGAAGAAGCGGTTCTGGTTGTCAATCCGAACTACGCCCTGGATGATTAAGCCCCGCCCTCAATCAGTTTGAGTCCTTTGCTCACTGAAAATGTATTTTTCATGACAAACCTTAAAGTCACATTGGTCGGTTTTTGAATGGACATGTTAGCTTTGTTTCGCATTAAATTTGCTGTATATATAGACTAGATTTGGGGTCTTTTTAAACATTTTTGGCCCATCTTTTGTAAATATTCTGCTCTCATTTTTGGAGTTAACTGACTCAAAGAATCTTAAACTTGGACCAGCCCTCGTGTTGACTTAATATTTAAGGATCACATTGTTTATTGGTAGTATTCTGACTTATTTTGGATGGCTTGTAAAATTGTGGCATGCTTGAAGAAAATGTTGGTTAAATAAATAAATGTATATTACTGATTCTGAATGCTGTTGAGTGTAACTTTAGCTGGATCAGCAGAAGTAAACTTCTTCCTAGGCTGTGGTAAAGGTTTAGGCATGTATCCTGCAAAATGCATGAAGGGATGGAGTCCATCACCACGAGTCTAAATGATGTCTGAAGAGCAACCAATCAGATAATGTTATCATGTGCATGATAGAAATTAGGTGCAGGTGTTGGTGAAGTTACATGTTGCTCAAAACGAGCTTGTCTTATTTCCAAAGCCTACGTCAGGTGAGCACCACCATTTGCTAAAAACCTCAAGGTGTTATAAATTTGTGGGTTTCCCTTTCTCAAATGTGAGGATTTGATGCTTTCATTGGTAATGAAATTCATTTTCATAAGGCTGTGTAGTATGATTGGACAGTCTTTGCTTTGAAAATGTGACATTGAGGCGCATTCTCACATCACTAAATTATGACGTGTTTTAGGCCCACACAGTGGAGAAGAAAAAAAACATGCTGACTTCCAGAATAAAATGTTAAATTGATGAGGAAAAAAATTAAGAATATTACAAGAATAATGCTGTAATTTTATGAGGAAAAAAACTGATCGGTCTGCCATCTTTTATTATGAAATAATGCTGAATCTATGTAGAAATGATTGTTGTACAAAAGCTTCAGATGATGGCTGGAGTGCAGTTTTAAGCAGAAACGAGGCGATAATTGGTGAATTGCTGCCAACGCTCCGAAATGACATGCGCAGTGAAGTGGGGCAATATTTAGAGGCGGTTGCTGGGTTGGCGACAGGATTTTGCATCAAGATTTCACTTTATATAGGCTTTGAAGGGTTACATCAAAGCTACCTCATGCATTCTAATCAAATTTGCACCAGAGATGGATATTATTAGGTCATGGAAGACTCCAATGAATTTTGGAGGTGATCCGGATCTGGATTCTGACTCAGGATTCACTTCATCAGCTTTAAAGTATTCTGTCAAAACTACTGCATGGATTTTGACAGAATTTTCACCAAAGACGGATATTAGGCCATGGATGACCATTAAATTTTGGAATGGATCGGGATCCCAATTCTGGATCATTTCTTAAATTTTCACCATTTTGAGGATCGCCTCAAATCTGCGTGATGGATCTTGACAAAATTTAAATCACGTGTCTGTTATACAAAGGAAGACCCTGTTAGTGTTGGATGTTGGGAGTGATCCAGATCAATACTCAAGTTCTGCAGCAGAAACATGACATCACAATGTAAAGATCAGGAAGACATTGTTTTGTTTCAGCTTGTGAATTAAATATCAGATTGCAACATCTTGATCAGTTGGACTATTCTGGCTCAGTATGCAATTATTGCATTATGTTGTGGATTCCACATCCAGGTAAAGTCCAGGTAACGGTGTGGATCACATATCTTTTATTTTGAGTCCTCGTCAACCTTTAGCGCATGGCAGAAATCTACAATTGTTCTTGTTACATTTAAGATGTTGTGCAATAGAAAGTTAAAGTTGCTTAAAGGAAAATACTCCAGTAAGTATGGAATTCTCATTTTGATTCTTACCACGTTAGATTGATGAAATCCTGAAAAATGTCTTTACATCTTTTTTTTTCAGAAATTTTTGATATTTGAACACACTGGTTATTGTAGTTTCAGGCAGAGCCTAGAAAACGTATAATCTTTATTTTTTAAACATCATCTTAAAAATACACTGTATGTTTATGGTGACAGACAGTGCTTGTATAAGTGCAGCAGATAAGATAATATTTAGTGCGGAATCCTGCAGATGGTGATAAAAGCATTAAATTTGGCAGAAATAGTCCTCAGACAATCCTCTTTTGAAAAAACTGATTGGCCACTTGACTTTTCAGTTGGCGTTCAGGTAGAGGTCAATTGAAGAATTACACAGGAGTCAAAAGATGCTCCAATCACATTGAAACCTATTCCACATTATTTGACTGATCATAAAGATTCCAAAAAGGTATAGTTTGGATGGTCTGTAACTGAATTCTTTGGAGCTATGGGATAAAAACACGCAAGAAAGCAAAAAGGTCAGTGTCGGTTTGTACAGGGATAAAAAGTTAAAGTTGCTCCAATTTTGGTAAAAAGTGATGCAAATTACTAGCTGAGTTAACAGGGTTTTAAAAAGGAATAGTTTGGACCATGTATCATCCTTACTTATCACGCAACATATGTCACACGTCATAGAATCCAATAGACGTAGACCTTTACTTTGAAGACCAAGCATTCAACACTGTCAAAACTATTCCATTTATTAATCCTATTATCTCAACCAATAATTTGCATCACTTTTTACCAAAATTGGAGCAACTTTAACTTTTGACCCCTGTACAAAATGAAACTGAGTTTTGTCACCATTCTTGCTGTTTTTATGCCGTAACTCCAAAGAATTCAGTCACAGATAGTTCAAACTATACCTTTTTGGAGTCTTTGTGATCAGGCAAATAATGTGGAATTTTTTCAGTATGATTGGAGCATCTTTTAATTTTGACCTCTGTGTAATTCCTCAATTGACCCCTACCTGACCACTGACTGAAAAGTCAAGTGGCCAATCGGTTTTTCAAAAGAGGAGTGTCAAAGGAGTATTTCTGCTGAATTTGATGCTTTTATCACCATTTGCATGATTGTTTCAGTTATCTGCTGCACTATATTGAGTACAGGTCATTTTAAATGGTTATTTGTTATCACTGGATGAAGGTCCACTTAAAAGCCAAATCCAACAGGAGCAACAGGAATTCAAGCGTTAAAACAGTTCCTGTAAGGGGATCAATGACCTATTCAGGTCCTTTAATAAAAATAGCAAGAATATGCAATGTACTCTCTAAGTCTTAAATTTACAACAAATTACACTATGTAACAAATTTTTATTTTTGTTTTGTTCCTGGGTACACAGTGTGTTTTCCTAACCTGTTATGCCTTAAATAAATAGAAAATAGCTGTTATTCCACAGAAGAACAGAAATTTGTCTGTTTTCAAGAATATTCTCAATTCGCCTTCACTACTACTGAGTAGTCTTCTAGAATATTCTTTAACTGCTAGAACTGTCCAGAATTATCTAGAAATTTCAAGAAACTTTTAGAACTTTCTAGAACGTTAAAAAAATAAAATCAATGTTTGTGCTGAATGTAGTAATTTTTCCATAGACTTTAGACATAAGCAGTTGAAATATAACACTTAGAAGCCAGGAACAAAAATTGTGTTACATAGTGTAATCAGCAAAGTGACAAAAGTGTCTTTACTAAAAGCCATAATGCAGAAGATGAACTGTTGTATAAAAGTAAATAAAGCAGCTTGAACTGGAAATACTCATGTAAAGTACAAGTACCATAGTTTTAGGAGCAGCAACTGAGTTAATGTACTTATTTCTATTCTGTCACTACCGAGTGAACTTTGGAAATGTTTAATGAATTTTTTTTTCATTAAAAATGACTCAAACACAAGATGTCAAACATATGTTTTACTAACTTCATTAGTGGGTAAACATTCAGAATAAAGTTTGAAAAGATCTGCATATGACCTCTGGAAGTCATTTTCTTTGACTTACTTTTGTAATCCACAACAATGAAGAAGATCTAACAGATGGAACTGTTAGTAATCTCAGTCTGATTACAACAGATCAGTATCTTTTTCTTGAGAATAACCAGCAACATCACGTTTATCACAACGGTTTAATATATTTTTCTGTAAACAATAGAAACCTCATTTTCATTAGAACAGGCCAAAACACGTTTCTGTAACTGAGAAACTTGAACAATGTATTGGAGCTGAGTGGCACGGTGGATTAGTGGTTAGCACTGTTGTCTCACAGCAAGAAGGTCGAGGGATCGATTCCCACCTGTGGCCTTCCTGTGTGGAGTTTGCATGTTCTTCCTGTGTCAGGTTCCCTCCGGGTGCTCCGTCTTCCTCCCACATCCAAAGACACGCAGGTTAGGTGGATTGGAAGCTTTAAATTGTCTGTAGGTGTGAGTGTGTTTGTCTATATGTGACCCTGTGACAGACTGTTGTCCTGTCCAAGGGGTACCCCGCTTCATGACCTATGGATAGGCCAATCTGGATAGGCTCCAGCCCCACCGTGACCCTTAATTGGAGTAAGTGGTTGAAGGTGAGTGAGTGAGTATTGTAGCTGCCTGTTTGTTCTGTTAGATAAGAATGTGTGTGGTTGAATATGTCTTTAATAAATATCTGTGCTAATGATCTCACGTCTTTGTTTGCACTAGGTGTGTGAACTATATTTCAGAATGAAAAAAATCAGCTGCAACATTTGATGCCACACATTCTGCTTAAACAATATCCATTATCCAGATGCTGCTCTCTAGAATAGAATTGAATTCACTGCAAATCAGGAAAATTATCATAGCTGTCAGACAGTCCCACATGTATGTGCAATGGGTCATCTTGTGAAACTGGTTTGTACCACAAACTCCAACTTGATATGACCAGACACCAACAAATCGGAGCCAGTGCAGAACCTCAAAAATCTCAGGGTCAGGAAATGGCTCGATCATGTCACTGAGGCTGTTTGAGCGGTGTAAGACCACTTGGAACATTCAGCATTATGCATACACACACAAACACACACAGACAGACGGCTGACTGATAATTTCAGCCTCACGCATGTGCGTGGAGTGCATGTTCGCCTGCAGCACTGCCTGCCACTCTGGTCCCATGTTTGCCATCCAGACATTTGGACATCGGGCAGTCTGCAGCGCCTTTTAGGGCCCCTTCACACATAGTGCGAAGTTTGGTTGAATACGGCGAAACAGTGCAAAACAGTTCAAATTTGCACACCACGAAACATCGCACCGATGGGCAGGCGCGCACGATCCCGGTACGAAAGTTCGTGCATGTGACGGTGTCTTTCGAGGAGGAATACAGTGCGAGGTGGAAAACATCCCACCCATGGGACTCGAACCCATGCCTTCCAAAAGCTCTGATTACCAGTCAGAAACTTTACCACTGAGCTGTGGAGCTGTCCTTTGAAAGCTACAGGAACCTGCCTCATATCAGGAAGGACATGGATGTATTACAAAAAAAAAAAAAATCACACACGATATAAAAACACCACATTTATCAAGCAAGCAATACAAATATGATCAGTCTGTTCCTCTGGTGATGACCCATGGTCACTGACATATAGTCATGAACTGAATGAGAAGCAGTGGGCTCTGATCATGTCCACATCTACTGGTCAGGTGCATCCAGTCACCCCGCACACGTCTTGTGGATGGCGTGCCACAGCACTGACACTGCGTCATGTGGAACAGAGCTCACTTGGGTGACGTGATGGTCAGATCGCCCGCTGCATGTTCTGATATGACGGTCCGTTTCAACCTGGCAGGCTGTCAGTGTCCGCTCTGTGTGCGTGCTCACTCGCTGCAGCTTGTCACCACAGCAATATATGTTTTTATTTATGTCCACATACAGTGAGGAAAATAGGTATTTGAACACCCTGCGATTTTGCAAGTTCTCCCACTTAGAAATCATGGAGGGGTCTGAAATTGTCATCTTAGGTGCATATCCACTGTGAGAGACATAATCTAAAAAAAAAAAAAAAAAATCCGGAAATCACAATGCATGATTTTTTTAATAATTTATTTGTATGTTACTGCTGCAAATAAGTATATGATTCCCTACCAACCAGCAAGAATTCTGGCTCACACAGACCTGTTAATTTTTCTTTAAGAAGCCCTCTTATTCTGCACTCTTTACCTGTATTAATTGCACCTGTTTGAATTTGTTACTTGTATAAAAGACACCTGTCCACACACTCAATCAATTACACTCCAACCTGTCCACCATGGCCAAGACCAAAGAGCTGTCTAAGGACACCAGGGACATCGAGAACTTCGCCTCTTTGTCCAAATTTCGCAGGTGCGTCTGTCCATCATGACCTTCTAAACATGACACATGTCAACTGGATTACTGAATCATCTCCAGAATTCACATGAACATTTCCCACATAAACTTCAAAGAATAGTTTGAATTTGACTTTGCTGTGACACTACGGAGCCTAAGATGATGGGTGTTACATTTAATGTTGGCTTCAGCTTTTTGTCTTCTTCTCAGGGTGGATTAGCTGCTAAACAAACACTAAACAGACTAGGAGCCAGAACACAACCATTCAGAACAACAGTATTCACTCAGTAGAAATCCGAGACCTCCTAAATGCAGTTTAATGTTTCTTTGTGATTAGTCGTTAAATGTATAGGATGATCACTCTTGATGGCTCACTGTGTATTTTGTTTAATCAAATCTTATTCATGCACTGATTTGATTATTTGTGTGATATTTTGACCCTACAGGAGAATCAGCAGGAAAATGAGTGTGACCAATCAGAGCCGAATAGTCCTGATGAGGAAGATAGGACAGGAGAAACAACACCAAGTCCCATAGAAGAAGAAGAAGAAGAAGAGCCCTGTTCATATGACGAGTCCCAGGAGGAGGACAGCATCCCAACCACTGAGAAAGGTATGATAACCCAAGTGCAGTCAGCTGTTCAAATTTGGGTTTATCAATAAATTCATGAATTGTTGAGTTTATATGTTAACTGTCTTCCACAGCAGAGGGGTTATGTATGTCTGAGGAGGATGAGGCCTGCACAAGCCCCACTGAGGAAGGTGAAGAATCCCTTCCCAATGATGACAACCCACCAATGCTGGATGAAGAAGGTACGAGTATAAGCCAAACAAAAGTAGTTGTTAAATTTGGGTTTATTAATTAATTTATGAATTGTTGAGTTTATATGTGAACTGTCTTCCACAGTAGATGTGCTATGTATGTCTGAGGAGGATGAGGACTGCACAAGCCCCACTGAGGAAGGTGAAGAATCCCTTCCCAATGAAGACAGCCCACCAATGCTGGATAGCTTAGCATAATCAGACAAAGACAAATGTCTGAAGTCTCTGCACAGTCCTTCAAGGAGTGACCTTTCTGTGACTGAGGAGGATGAGGACTGCAGAAGCTCCACTGAGGAAGGTGATGCTCCCTCAGAAGAGGAATACCTTCCTAGTGAAGACAGCCAACCAATGCTGGATGAGGAAGGTACGAGTCAAAGCCAAGCAAAAGTAGCTGCTAAATTTGGGTTTATCAATTAATTTATGAATTGTTGAGTTTATATGTTAACTGTCTTCCACAGTAGAGGGGTTATGTATGTCTAAGGAGGATGAGGACTGCACAAGCCCCATTGAGGAAGGTGAAGAATCCCTTCCCAATGACCACAACCCACCAATGCTGGATGAAGAAGGTACGAGTATAAGCCAAACAAAAGTAGTTGTTAAATTTGGGTTTATTAATTAATTTATGAATTGTTGAGTTTATATGTGAACTGTCTTCCACAGTAGATGTGCCATGTATGTGTGAGGAGGATGAGGGATGAGGGTGAATTTGGGTTTATCAGCTGTCGGTGTTTTTACATCTTTTTTGTTTTTCTCTTTTCCATCTGCCTTTTCTTCCAGATGAGGAAAATGGGTGTGACCAATCAGAGAAGAATGTCAGCAGTGAAGACGACACTCATGAGGCAAGTGTCCAAGTGGAGAAGAACCAGCAGGACATTGCCATGGTACAGCCACACAAACATCCCAGTCAGGGACATTAGATTAGGGATCTTATGTGTCACATATCGATTGTCGAGAGACTTCCAACATTTGGATTCTTGTCCTTTAATTTTGTACTTTTTTCCACATGTATGTTTTTGTCCAGGTTCATGTCATGGAAGAACCTGTGACTGAGAGAGAAAAGAGGACTTTGCCCTATGACTGGGTTGTGGCAGACCAGATGATGATCATGCTGACTGAGGTTGCAAAGCATGCAGACGCTGTTTCCAGACTCACCTTTGAGGTAAGGCTTTTGTTTATGCAGGATCTTTCCATATTTTAATCACACACCTTTGGGGTTGCTCCCCCACAATCTGCTCCTCATTGTAGTGAAAAAAATGTACAATTACTACCTAAGTGTAATGTTCAGTGTGATACTCAACAAATCAACTGTTTGGTCTGTGTGTCAAATTCTCTTCACTCAGATGATGAGGATGGTACAGACATACACAGGAGGAACTTTGCCCGTGTCTCTTGGAGCCGTACCTGGATTCCCCACCGTCGTTCAACAGACAGAACAGCTGCCAGAGTCCAAGACTGACTCAGACAGGTACAACAAGAAACATTTCTGTTGCTGTTATTTTAATTCATGGGAAAGTAAAAATCTGTCAGATCAGGAGACAGGAAACGTGGATTAAATTGTCCTTGTTTTCCTGTTTTTCTTCAGTGGCAAAGACAGCTGCATTGAGGTGTCTGAGGGGGAGTTGGAGAGTAAAGTGAGCTGATGCCCCTCAGAGGAACATGATGCTGCTACTTCAGCAGATGACATCTCACTAAGATCTCCCATCGAACAAGAAGAAGCAAAAGAAGAAGCTGGCATTACCTAAACATAATGATTTAAATAAGACCATCATTGTAATGCCTTTTTAAATATATATATTCTCCATATAATAAACAGTGGAGTACCTGGCTTCAGTAGTCTTGTGTTCTGGCTGAAGGATTCAGATAATGGCCCATTATGACTATACTACGCAGTGCATAAAGCACTTTAAACAAATCCATGCATTTCATCTTGCCATGTCCACCACCATTTTGAAGATCATTTAATTTAACCTGGTTAGCCCCATTGAGATCAAGATGTCTTTTGCAAGGAAGACCTGGACAATTACAGTAGTGTTCAGAATAATAGTAGTGTTATGTGACTAAAAGCATTAATCCAGGCTTTGAGTATATTTCTTATTGTTACATGAGAAACAAGGTACCTGTAGATTCAGTAGATTCTCACAAATCCAACAAGACCAAGCATTCATGATATGCACACTCTTAAGGCTATGAAATTGGGCTATTAGTAAAAAAAAAAACTAGAAAAGGGGGTGTTCACAATAATAGTAGTGTGGCATTCGGTCAGTGAGTGGAACAAACAGGTGTGAATCAGGTGTCCCCTATTTAAGGATGAAGCCAGCACCTGTTGAACATGCTTTTCTCTTTGAAAGCCTGAGGAAAATGGGACGTTCAAGACATTGTTCAGAAGAACAGCGTAGTTTGATTAAAAAGTTGATTGGAGAGAGGAAAACTTATATGCAGGTGCAAAAATTATAGGCTGTTCATCTACAATGATCTCCAGTGCTTTAAAATGGACCAAAAAAAAAACCAAAACAGAGATGTGTGGAAGAAAATGGAAAACAACCATCAAAATGGATAGAAGAATAACCAGAATGGCAAAGGCTCACCCATTGATCAACTCCAGGATGATCAAAGACAGTCTGGAGTTACCTGTAAGTGCTGTGACAGTTAGAAGACACCTGTGTGAAGCTAATTTATTTGCAAGAATCCCCCACAAAGTCCCTCTGTTAAATAAAAGACATGTGCAGAAGAGGTTACAATTTGCCAAAGAACACATCAACTGGCCTAAGGGGAAATGGAGGAATATTTTGTGGACTGATGGGAGTAAAATTGTTCTTTTTGGGTCCAAGGGCTGCAGACAGTTTGTGAGACGACCCCCAAACTCTGAATTCAAGCTACAGTTCACAGTGAAGACAGTGAAGCATGGTGGTGCAAGCATCATGATATGGGCATGTTTCTCCTACTATGGTGTTGGGCCTATATATCGCATACCAGGTATCATCAATCAGTTTGGATATGTCAAAATACTCGAAGAGGTCATGTTGGCTTATGCTTAGACGTAGACTTAGACTTAGATGACTTTATTCATCCCACCAGGGGCAATTAGTTTCAGCAGCTTGCGTACTGGCACACAAAACACAATAACCACCCAATACAGAAAAACACATAGAAAATGTTAGTCAAAATAAATAAATAAATAAATACATAAAATAGAATAAAATAAAATACCATGGGACACAGTGTCATCACAACCATCTAATTATATATATATATATATATATATATATATATATATATATATATATATATATATATCCCGTGGCCGGGACAACGGTGGGGGATCGAACCCACGCGGCTCGCACCAAAAGACCGTTCCTCTACCAGGTCAGCCAAAGGGGAACTCCCCGTTAGCCAAGCTAGCGGGAACGTCTTTTCAATTCAGACCCGGGACTTTCATCCCGCGACACATCTCCCCACCATTTTTGACTTCGTCCCGAAGTCACAGGTGCATGTTAGCATACTCTGTGACCCACATCCTGTTCATGACGCCAGATTGAAGCAGCAGGACCTTCGTGGCCAGGACGACGGTGGGGGATCGAACCCACGCGGCTCGCACCAAAAGACCGTTCCTCTAACAGGTCAGCCAAAGGGGAACTCTCCGTTAGCCAAGCTAGCGGGAACGTCTTTTCAATTGGGACCCGGGACTTTCATCCCGCTACATATATACGAGGTCTATTAGAAAAGTATCCGACCTTATTTTTTTGAAAAAAAAAACACATATGGATTTGAATCACGTGTGCTTGCGTGAGCCAACCTTGAACCTTCATGCGCATGCGTGAGTTTTTTCACACCTGTCGGTTGCGTCATTCGCCTGTGAGCAGGCTTTGAGTGAGGAGTGGTCCACCCCCTCGGCGGATTTTCATTGTCAGGGAAATGGCTGAGAGACTGCTGCTTTGCTTGATCAAATTTTTTTTAGAAACTGTGAGGCATATCCATGTGGACACCATTCGAGAAATTCAGGTGGTTTTTGGTGAAAATTTTATGGGCTTCAAAGACATTAAGGGATGTTACTGTTGCTTTAAGGACGGCCCACAGCAGCTGTGGGGCGCGTCGCACTCCAGCTGCCATCGACAGGCTGAACGACCATTTCATTTCTAAACGGATCGCTCTGTGGATCCGTGACCATCGTGTGCACTTTCTCTGGTTATCACAAGAGCTGGACATCACCCATTTTCCTGCAGATTTCACTTTTAACAAGAGATTTTGTCGTGGAAAGCTGAGCGGACGCTTCGCGCGTCATGATGGATTCGCTGCTGGACTGACACAAAACCACCTCCATTTTGGTCTCACAGGACGGCTTTGAGATGGCGTTCAGACAGCTGTCGGTGGTTTTTCAGTCGAGTGATTATCCAAGAAATTGTGGATGTGCCTGGACATGCCAGAACATGTTCTGTGACGCTTCATCACGGCGTTGCTTTGTGCGTCGTGGCACCATCTGTCTCAATTTGCCAAAAAAGTGCTGATGTCCACGTCTTTTCACAATTCCTGTGCTAGTCCAGACGATGTCCCGGATAAAACACAGCGTCCAGTTTGGAAATGAACGGCACATTCCACTGTTACGAGGAGTTTTTGTCATGGAAAGGAGCGGACACTTCGCGCGTCACAGTGGCAAGCGAGACAAAGAACACCTCCGTTTCGGAGTGCCAGAAGGACAAGCTGGGACATGTCCACCTCTCCACAATTTCTCTGATACTCACTCGACTGGTAAGCACTGAAAGGCATGTCCCAGCTTGTCCTTCTGGCACTCTGAAACGGAGTCTCACTTGCCGTCATGACGCGCGAAGCGTCCACTCCTTTCCATGACAAAAACTCCTCGTAACAGTGGAATGTGCCGTTCATTTCCAAACTGGATGCTGTGTTTTATCCGGGACGCCGTCTGGACTAGCACAGGAATTGTGAAAAGACGTGGACATCAGCACTTTTTCGGCAAATTGAGACAGACGTGCGGAGGAATTCCACGCGTCGTGGTGCTGTGACGCGCGGTGGTGGTAGTTGTGTGTCGGTCCAGCAGCGAATCCATCATGACACGCGAAGCGTCCGCTCCGCTTTCCACGACAAAATCTCTTATTAAAAGTGAAATCTGCAGGAAAATGGGTGATGTCCAGCTCTTGTGATAACCAGAGAAAGTGCACACAATGGTCACGGATCCACAGAGCGATCCGTTTAGAAATGAAATGGTCGTTCAGCCTGTCGATGGCAGCTGGAGCGCGGCGCGCCCCACAGCTGCTGTGGGCCGTCCTTAAAGCGACAGTACCATCCCTTAATGTCTTTGAAGCCCATAAAATTTTCACCAAAAACCACCTGAATTTCTCGAATGGTGTCCACATGGATGTGCCTCACAGTTTCTAAAACAAATTTGATCAAGCAAAGTAGCAGTCTCTCAGCCATTTCCCTGACAATGAAAATCCGCAGAGGGGGTGGACCACTCCTCACTCAAAGCCTGCTCACAGGTGAATGACGCAACCGACAGGCGTGAAAAAAATCACACATGTGCATGAAGGTTCCAGGTTGGCTCATGCAAGCACACGTGATTCAAATCCATATGTTTTTTTTTTTTTAAATAAGGTCGGATACTTTTCTAATAGACCTCGTATATATACACACACATACGCATGCATACATACATACATACATACATAGACCCTACAAAGAGTTTAAGAGACGAATAGCAGAGGGAATAAAAGATTTTAACAACCGGTTCGTCCTGCAGAGAGGTGAAATATAACGACGACCTGAAGGCAACAGGGAAAATTCACCTGCCAGCACGTGACCAGGAGAAGACAAAATAAAATTTGCTTTCCTCAAAATTTGCTGGTCACAAAAACTGGTTAGATCCCCAAATTTCACTCCAGTGATCTTTGAACCTATTTTTATAATACTATACAAACTGTTTTTATCTTTCAGTGCAAGGCTGGGAACCAGCAAATGAAAGAGAAACACAGGAGACTTTCAATAAAGGACTGATAAAAACGACACATAACAGGACTGACAGAGAAAGAGTTCAGTTTGCAGAGGAGGTAGACTCTCTGTTGCCCTCGCTTCACAATATCTGCAGTAATCACATCAAATTTCAGCTTCTCATCAAAAAAGGTGCCTAGGTATTTATATGCAGGATCTCTTTCCACAGCTTTGCCATGAATCATGCTGTCTGTAGGTAACCTTCTATTATGTCTATAATCAATTATGAGCTCCTTCGTTTTAGACACATTTAGGTCTAAATAGTTTATGTCACACCATGAGACAAAATCATCAAGGGCCTCCCCGTGTCCTGATTCAGCTCCCTGAAGAACATTTCCTCAACTGAAGAGGACATGCCCTTGAAATGGGTGTTTCAACAAGACAATGACCCCAAGCACACTAGTAAACAAGCAAAATCTTGGTTCCAAACCAACAAAATTAATGCCTCGCAGATGTGAAGAAATCATGAAAAACTGTGGTTATACAACTAAATACTAGTTTAGTGATTCACAGGATTGCTAAAAAAAAAAGCAGTTTGAACATAATAGTTTTGAGTTTGTAGTCCACAGCGGATGCTACTATTATTGTGAACACCCCCTTTTCTACTTTGTTTACTAATATGTAGTGAATATTAATAATAAAGCCTCACACGCGGGCACCAATAAAAATGTGAATATTAATGCCTCCCCAGGGGGGCACTAATAAAATGTAAGGAATATTAATAAATTTATTGGAATAAATTTATTAATAATTTACTGAATCGCGCTCACACGGAGCACCGATAAAATGTAGAAAGTAGTGATTATTGGTGATTTGAGTGGAGACACTTTGCTTTACATATATTCAGGCCTCACTACAGGGACCAATTATATGTAGCATTTAGTTGTAGTGAATAAGTAATTAAACTCCCAAATTGAATTAGACTGGATTAGGCCCCAAAATAACGGGCCACCAAAATAACTGATTTAGGGTTTAATACTTATTATTTAAGCATTAATGGGGCACCACTTATTCTTTTTTTATATGGCATAAGTACCATAATTTAAACATTAATTTATTAGTCTCAAATTAATTATTTAGTCTTGATTTAATTTAATCAATCTCTGATCTTACATAATTATTGTATGGCCTTGCCTTACAATATAAAGCGCCTTGGGGCAACTGTTTGTTGTGATTTGGCGCTATATAAAAAAATTGATTGATTGATTGATTGATCTGAAAATCATGAATTCTTCAATACGGCTGACCAAGAGTTTCCATCTGTACCGAAAATAAACCACAGCAGAAAATATTTACAATTTATTTACAATTTATACAAGAAATGAACATTTGACTGGCATTTTATAGACAGTGATGAAAAATACGTTCATTTAGGGAAACAATTTTCTTACTCACTCATGAGATGATGGAAGAAAGAGGTGAAGCTTAAAACTTTAAATTAATCTGATTGAAATTTAGTGATGAATTTTGAAGCCAATTATGAAATGGAATATTACAAGAATGTCTTTAAAGAAAAAGGAGATGAGGAGCCACCTGTACCCATTGACAACAAACCTTCATGGAGCCTGGCCTGGGTCGATTAGCTGCTGTTGGAGGGCTGGTTCCGTCCGTCCATCGTCGATATCGGGCAGCTTAAGCTCACCTGGGTTGGAGGGGTTCACTCAGGTGTCCCCGGTGTGATCCCAGGGCTGGTGTTGGCTGGTTTTGCCGTAACTGCTGCAGTCAGGTTTGGAATCAGCTGCGTGTCAGTGTGCAGTGACCCAGAGGTGGAAGGTGTTTGTTGAAAAAGGGTTCTTAGTAGCTTTCAAAAATGGTTGGAGCCAAATTAAAGTCTTTGTGACTTTAGAAAAAGTAAAACTTTAATAAAAGGAAAAGTCACTTAATTCGTTCTTAATTTGAAGAGCTCAGCTCGGAGGTTCTCTTAAAAATTCAAAAGCTTGATGCACCTTAAAAGCGTCAGGTTAAACTTTGAGTTTGTCCCAAAGGTAAAGAATGAATGAATGAATGCCACGTGGTAGCTTAGCTTAGCAATGGCTCTTGGCCCAAAATAGAATTAAGCATTTGCAAAGAAGAGAGAAGAGGAGGAGAGAGCAGGAGCAGAGAGGCAGAGAAGACTCTGTTCTAACTTTTTCCTCTCCTGTGGAACCAGCTCCCAATTCGGATCAGGGAGACAGACACCCTCTCTACTTTTAAGATTAGGCTTAAAACTTTCCTTTTTGCTAAAGCTTATAGTTAGGGCTGGATCAGGTGACCCTGAACCATCCCTTAGTTATGCTGCTATAGACTTAGACTGCTGGGGGGTTCCCATGATGCAATGAGTGTTTCTTTCTTTCTCCTTTTGCTCTGTATGCACCACTCTGCATTTAATCATTAGTGATTGATCTCTGCTCCCCTCCACAGCATGTCTTTTTCCTGGTTCTCTCACTCAGCCCCAACCAGTCCCAGCAGAAGACTACCCCTCCCTGAGCCTGGTTCTGCTGGAGGTTTCTTCCTGTTAAAAGGGAGTTTTTCCTTCCCACTGTCGCCAAGTGCTTGCTCACAGGGGGTCGTTTTGACCGTTGGGGTTTTTACGTAATTATTGTGTGGCCTTACAATATGGGGCGCCTTGGGGCAACTGTTTGTTGTGATTTGGCGCTATATAAATAGAATTGATTGAATTGATTGACTGAGGGTGGGGAGGAGGAGTAAGGTTAGGTTATAGTTAAGGTTAGGGGTGGGAGTAGGGTTAGTAATAGTGAGTTTAAAAAAAAAGCTCTGTCACGAAAATTTGACTCATTTTGTCACAGGAGCACGAAAAAAAAGTGAGACTCGGCTGGATGGTCATGCACCAAGTGAAAACTCTAATAAAAACTTGATAAAAAAAATCAAGGGTGAAAATTCTTGTAATGAATTTCCCCAATCAGGTGACTGAAATCGACTGAGAACTATTTCAGGGATGAAATCATCTTTTGCCACAAATTTCTCACAAAGTCAATGAAAGATCGGGGGCCGTTCCATAAAACAGGATTACCAAATAAACCAGGTTTATTTCATTAGTCTGGCTTATTTTCCAGTGGATCCGGTTCCATAAAGCAAATCAGCATAGTTCAAACTAAGTTAGCATGGCAACATATGCCAGGCTTAGCCTGAGTTGCTGCAACCTGTCAACTATGGGAAATATCAGAGAGGGAGATTTTTTTTTTCTTTTTTTTTTGCCATAAACTTATCACGAATGTGCAACACACCCTTGAGCCCTGTGCAGTTTTTCTTTCTCTTATTGATTAGTTAATTAATCCTAATTAATTAATGTGTCTATTTATTGCACAGTATAAAACAGTAAAAAAAAAAAAGTCCAGTAGAGCTAAGTGCCACTCTTTGCAGCTTTGAGTTCATCTTTTGTAGGTTTGAAGTCACTGGCCTTTCAATCTGAGTCGAGTTTGAATCAAAACAGAATCTAATTTATTGCTAAGTAAGTTTGCACATGCAAGGAATTTGATCTGTGATTATTGGAGCAATAAGAAAAGAAAAACAACTCTAAGAATTAAAAGAGTCAGACAAAACTATAGTCACTGTTAAATGAATAAAATGTCGTGGCACAGTAGAGTACAGGTGCAGCTACGAAGAGCACAGTGTCACTGGTCAAGTCTGTTCTGATTTCTGTTACAGTCTCGTAGAGAAAGTTCTTTTACTTAAAGCATTTGAAGGAGCGCGCTCTTAGCTCTCCGCTCAGTCTGCATCAGGGCTGCAAGGGACCAAATGGAGATAACGGTGACATCTGTCCACCTGCCACCACTGCTTTTTACCACACAATATGTGATTTGATTTTTTTTTGTTTGAGTCATTGTAGTCACACTTAACCAGCTAAATGAATATCTCTGTTTTACAGACTCAGCCCCCTGCAGAAGGTCTTGGCTCTTTCTGCTGTTTGTCTGGTGCTCGCTCGAGGTCGCGAGATAACTCTCCAAATCAAGAGACTCCCGACGATAATGGCAGTTTAACTTTGGTTGTAGGCTACTTACACATTTAGTCGATCAGCAGTTTCCTGCCAGCCTTTCTCTCTGAGTTTATTTATTGCGGCCGTGTGACCTCTTTTCGTTATTAGATGTTTAAATTCCCCATAGGTCACCATTATAAGTCCCTGCTCTGAGGCAGTGAACATTGCTGCTCGTGTAGCGGCTGCACTCTGCCTTGTGTTGTTATGACTCCGCCCATTCGCTCCCCTCGGGACGCAAACCCACAAGCTCCGGCATGGGAGTCAGACTCTCTAACCAGAAGGCTAAAACCCAGGGCTCTGGCCTTGTGACCAGAGAATCCTTTTGAGCTGTTGGGAGTGAGATTTACTAACTACATCTGCACAGCGACACCTGCTGGCCTCCGTTACACTCACTCTTTACATTTTGCCGTTGTGGATCCAGTTGGTCTGTGTTCCACCTCATGGGTTGCTTATGAACGGCGCACACATGCAATTACTCTAACTGGCTGATTCTGTCTTGAATTAGTTTGATTGCGTGAATGTGGCTCGGTCTTGATGGAACCACTTTAGCCTCATCTCATTTGTTAGACTTAATTCAAGTCAGGTGTTTCATTTTAAGCACCACTTTTCTGAGCTTGCTTTCTGGAACAGACCCCTTGTCCTCCTGTGTAGTTCTGGGCTTTTTCAGAATCATCTTTACTCCACGAGGTGAGATCTTGCATGGAGCCCCAGACTGAGGAAGATTGACAGTCATCTTGTGTTTCTTCTATTTTCTAATAATTATGCCAACAGTTGTCTTCTCACCAAGCTGCTTGCCTGTTGTCCTGTAGTCCTTGTGCCTTGTGTAGGTCTACAGTTTTGTCCCTGGTGTCCTTAGACAGCTTTTTGGTCTTGGCCATGGTGGACAGGTTGGAGTGTGATTGATTAATTGTGTGAACAGGTGTCTTTTATACAGGTAACGAGTTCAAACAGGTGCAATTAATACAGGTAAAGAGTGCAGAATAAGAGGGCTTCTTAAAGAAAAACTGACAGGTCTGTGTGAGCCAGAATTCTTGTTGGTTGGAAGGTGATCAAATACTTATTTCATGGAATAAAATGCAAATTAATTATTTAAAAATCATACAATGTGATTTTTTTTTATTTTTATTTATTTATTTATTTTAGATTCTATCTCTCACAGTTGAAGTGTACCTACAATAAAAAAAATTACAGACCTCTCCATTCTTTGTAGGTGGGAATCTTGCAAAGTCTACAGTGGATCAAATACTGTAAGTATTTGATCCACTGTAAGTGGCAGGACCTCCCAAACTAGTAAACAAATATACTCAGGAAAACATGATAATTCATGCAGTAAAAATGTGGAGGCCAAAATCTGAAATGATTTAAAGTGTTTCCTCTGTCATTTTATGGGTTTTTAAAATGTGTAGCTATTTTGGTCAGTTTCAGATAACATCACTGGTTACTAAATTTAAAACATTAGGTTTTACACATTTAGGTTGTCTGCTCTTCTCTACAAGAGATGTTCCCTTTATTTTATTACTTATGTTTTATTTTTCCTCCATTTCTAAATATATTCTGTTTTTGCTGGTGTTATCTTAATTTGGAAGTGCTGCAGCCCCTATTGGCCACTGCAGCAGGCAGACTGCATGCACTGGAAAGTATTTTTTACCTAAAAAAAGAAACAAAGTGGGATTGTGAGCAATATAGACCCCATACTCTCATGTGCGCCACTAGCTTATGGCAAGCCAACAATGGACACTCAAGTTTTGGCCAAACAACTTTGGAAAGCTTCCTTTCTTCATGTTGAATGATTGGACAGAGAGGGGATGCCCAGGTCCCAGGGCCTATTTAAATAAATTTGCCTGTTTAAATGGGGGTGTGGACAGGGAGGAGCTTGGTACTTCTGCATGTGCGGTAAATTCCACGTTGATTGGAATATACAAATGAAACGTGCTTGGATCCAAGTGTATGCACACTTTGATACATCTGAATTCTGAATTTTTTGTGTGTACTCCAGTTTCTGGGTTTTAGCGCAGGTCATGTTTTAGTAGAAAATCCACACAAGTCTTTGTACATGAGGTCTTTGACCTGTCAGGTATCAGAGGTGAAGCAGAGTAAGTTCTCGTTTCTACCTGACTGGGAGACCACTTGGGAAGACCAGGATGTGTGTTTATTTCTACAACTACAACTAGAGTGGTATCATGAGGGGCATCTGATGTTAACATTGTACCAAATCTCAATGCAGATGTGTACTGGATCCACTGTAGTGGCTCTGAACAACTGAGGTGCAGCCGAAAAGCAAAAAACAGGCCTGCCTCATTAATGGATAAAAAGTGTTTTGCTTGGAAGGACTTAGTGTGATGACTTTATGTAAAAAGCTTTTTCTTATCTTCTAGTCTGTTTGCTGCAGTGATTTTATTGCCAAGCTTTTCTTGTCAGAACTCCTTCAAGGTGTCATTGTCCTTGTTCTATAAAAAAGTATTGGTTTCTATTTGTTGTAAATCATGCTACTTGCCAAATAGGGAATGTTAAATACACCACATCCTTGGGCAAAACAGCAGAGGAAGAGGGGATAGGGTTGGGTATCGAAAACCGGTTCTTTTCAGGTATCCACTGATATCAATAGTCTTTTTGCTTAACGATTCCCTTATCGGTCCTTTGAAGCGGCCGTTGTTTTTAAGGGTGTTTGTCCGGAAAATTATCATTTCTCTATGTTGATTACAGACCCTGCAGCGGCTCTGTAATCAACCGCTTCTGCAGAGCGACTCTACTTTGAAGTGTGAACCAATGAAGCAGTGCTTTGATCCGCTGGCTCATTGGTTCTTTGTTGTATTTTGCTTTATCTTAATTTTTCCCCACTAAAACCCTAAAGAGCGTATGTCTGTGAGTAATATATACCCTTTTATGTTAAACCGACCTGTTATGGTCTTCTGAAACTGTTGTGTGGGCCACCCGAAGAGGAGGTACTGCTTGCCCAACACCAGAGGGCGCCCTGCCTGACGTCGGGCTTCAGGCACCAGAGGGCGCAGTCGCCTCACAGGAGCACCAGGAGCCCGGAGCTGACAGCTGTCAGTAATCATCCCATCACCACCTCATCCATAAAAGCCTGGGAGAGACATCACTACTCTGCCAAGTTATCAGCTTACCCGTCAGGTAAACCTACTCAGCCGCTTTGTGCCATTCGCACATTTATTGCTACTGACCTTTGCAGTCGTAACCTCTGGTATACTCGCAGCTTGGAGCTGGGTTTGTGGAAGTTGGAAGGAGTTGGCGTTTCCACTCCTCACTTTCCTTATCTCTAAGTATACTGTTGGTACTGCACGTTTTCAGTGTTCCTGTTTTCTGGGAGTGGTGGATTTTTCCCTCAGGAGAGGAACTGTACTTTTTTGCTGACTGTTTGCTGGGTGTACACACACCCACCTTAACCTGTTTGTTTTCCCTGCCAGCAGTACCGGATCTGACAGCTGGAAGCGGTGGCCACCTGGGGACTCGGGACTTGGCGGCTTCGGGGTATTGCAGGTCTCCGTTGGCGGTGGAACCTTGTGGGTCCCGGCTCTTCTCTGGATAGGCGCCTCCTACCCTTGGGCCTGCCCACACGTCACCTTTTGTGGAAACTTAATTGACAGACTAAAGCAGTATTTTGACCTGTTGTGCACATTTGCAATATTAAATTGTATTTATTGGCATCTCCATTGTCCGTTCATTTACACCCCCTGGTGTGGGTCCGTGCATTACACTTTCCCCAACAGGATAACTCGGCCAACGTCATGGATTCCGAGGGGCACATACCAGCCGTTGAACAATCAATGGAGATGCAAGATGCACAAGATCCAGCAGGAGACATGAATGGGTGAGTTGCAGCAAATGCTGACTACCCTCACTGCTCGGCTGGATTTGGTGACCGAACAGAACATACTGCTCAATCGTAGGATGGAGGCTCTCACCGCTCAGGTGGAAGCGCGCGGACAGGGCATGGCTGCAGCTCCTCCTCCTGCTGACCTGTTGCTGAACAGAGACCCTTCAGCCCCCCCGAAGCATACATTAGCCCCCCGGAACTGTACAGAGGTTGTGTTGAGATGTGGGCGGACTTCTTGATGCAGTGCTCGCTCGTCTTTGCACAACGTCCCGTTATGTACGCATCAGACTCCAGCCGGGTGGCTTATGTCGTGAATTTGCTTCGAGGCGAGGCACACGCCTGGGCTACAGCGCTCTGGGAACAGAACTCGCGGCTCCTAACGACATACACTGGGTTTGTGAGGGAGTTCAGACAGGTGTTCGATCACCCTAATCGAGGCGAAACTGCTTCTAACGTGCTGCTGTCAATTCGACAGGGGCTTCAGAGCGTCGCTGAGTATGCAGTCGACTTCCGCGTTGCGGCAGCAAGAGCCGGCTGGAATACGGTAGCGTTCCGCGCCGCCTTTGTAAATGGACTGTCTCCGGTCCTTAAGGAGCACCTGGTGGCTAAGGATGAGCCGCGGGAACTGGATGGGCTTATCGACCTCGTTATACGGTTAGACAACTGATTAGAAGAACGACGACGGGAGCGAGACGAAGGGCGTGGCCGGGCACGAGCCGTCCCTCTCCCTTCCAGGTCCGAAACAGCGCTGCCTTCCCCGCGTGATGACAGCTCCCCCTGCTGACGAAGCTATGGACACGAGCAGGGCAAAAATGAGATCAGCCAACAGACAAAGGAGGCTGGCCCGCGGAGAGTGTTTTATCTGCGGCTTGAGTGAGCATTTGCAGAAAAATTGCCCCAAGTGGTTAAACGCCAACGCTCGCCCTTAGAGACTGGGCTAAGGGTGGGCCATAACACACACGCAGGAAATGTACGAAAATTCGCACGAGTCCCAGTTATGATCCTCTGTGGGGATTTAACCCTTCATGTCCCAGCACTCATCGACACGGGGTCAGAGGGGAATCTACTTGACAGTAGATGGGCTAAGGAAGTAGGGCTCCCTCTAGTGGCCCTTCCTTCACCATTGAAGGTACAGGCACTAGATGGCACCCTTCTTCCATTAATAACACACCAGACACAGCCCTTAACATTGGTTGTGTCTGGAAACCACAGGGAGGAGATTGTGTTTTTTGTAACACCTTCTACCTCCAGAATTATTTTGGGTTATCCATGGATGAGTAAGCACATTCCCCAGATCAACTGGCCGTCTGGGGTTGTGGCTCAATGGAGCAAAACCTGCCACCGGGAGTGTTTAAGATCCTCAGTCCCACCTGGTGCGACTGCTAAAGAGGAGGTCCGAGTTCCCCCCAATCTTACAGCAGTGCCGGCTGAGTACCACTATCTTGCTGACGTTTTCAGCAAAGATCTGGCTCTCACGCTTCCCCCGCACCGATTGTATGATTGTGCCATTGATTTGGTCCCGGGCGCTGAGTATACGTCCAGCAGGCTGTACAACCTCTCACGCCCTGAGCGCGAATCAATGGAGACCTACATCCGGGACTCTTTAGCTGCCGGGTTAATCCGGAACTCTTCCTCCCCGTTAGGTGCTGGTTTCTTTTTTGTGGGCAAGAAGGATGGCGGACTCCATCCATGCATTGATTATAGAGGGCTGAACGAGATTACGGTTCGCAACTGATACCCGTTGCCTCTATTGGATTCAGTGTTCACGTCCCTGCATGGAGCCAAAATATTCATAAAATTGGATCTTAGGAATGCTTATCACCTGGTTCAGATCCGGAAGGGAGACGAATCGAAGACGGCATTTAACACCCCGTTAGGTCACTTTGAGTACCTGGTCATGCCGTCGGCCTCATTAACGCCCCCGCGACGTTCCAAGCATTGGTAAATGACGTCTTGCGGGACTTCCTGCATCGGTTCATCTTCGTATACCTGGACGATATCCTCATCTTCTCCCCGGATCCTGAGACCCATGTTAAGCATGTACGTCAGGTCTTGCAGCTGTTGGAGAACCAGCTGTTTGTGAAGGGCGAGAAGTGCGAGTTCCACCGTACTTCTTTGTCCTTCCTGGGGTTCATCATCTCCTCCAACTCCGTCGCACCCGATCCGGCCAAGGTAGCGGCGGTGAGAGATTGGCCCCAACCGGCAAGCCGTAGGAAGCTGCAACAGTTCCTCGGCTTTGCAAATTTCTACAGGAGGTTCATTAAGGGCTACAGTCAGGTGGTTGGTCCCCTGACAGCCCTGACCTCCCCAAAAGTCCCCTTCACCTGGTCGGATCGGTGCGAAGCCGCATTTAGGGAGTTGAAACGCCAGTTTTTGACTGCGCCAGTTCTGGTGCAGCCTGATCCTAACCGCCAGTTTGTAGTTGAAGTGGATGCCTCTGACTCAGGGATAGGAACCGTGCTGTCCCAGAGCAGGGAGTCCGATAAGGTTCCCCACCCTTGTGCCTATTTCTCCTGCAGGTTGACCCCGGCAGAACGGAACTATGACGTCAGCAATCGGGAGCTCCTGGCAGTGAAAGAGGCCCTGGAGGAGTGGAGACATCTATTGGAGGGAGCTGTGGTTCTATTCACGGTCTTCACCGACCATCAGAACCTGGAGTACATCTGGACCGCTAAGCGTCTGAACCCCAGGCAAGCCCGTTGGTCCACCACGTCGTGCGTCTGCATGGTATCCCCACGAACATTGTCTCAGACCATGGTCCCCAGTTCTCCTCACAAGTGTGGAGGAGTTTCTGTAGGGAACTGGGGGCCACCGTGAGCCTTTCGTCCTGGTACCACCCTCAGACAAATGGAAAAGCAGAGCAGGCTAACCAAGATCTGGAGCAGGCCCTGAGATGTGTGACCTCCGCGCACCCGACAGCCTGGAGTCAACATCTGGCCTGGATCGAGTACGCCCATAATAGCCAAATCTCATCGGTGACCGGCCTCTCCCCATTCAAGGTATGTTTGGGGTACCAGCCCGCATTGTTTCCGGCTGTGGAGGGAGAGGTCAAGGTCCCCTCGGTCCAGGCCCACCTCAGAAGGTGCCGTCGGGTGTGGCGAACAGCCCGCTCTGCCGTTCTGAAAGCCCGGACGAGGGCAAAGAGCCATGCAGACCGCCGACACGCCCTGGCCCCCGCATACCAGCCCGGGCAGGAGGTTTGGCTATCAATGAAGAACATCCCACTGAACACAGACTCACCCAAGCTTACGGACAGATACATTGGACCCTTCACAATCACCAAAGTCATCAGTCCAGCTGCAGAGAAGCTGAAACTCCCAGCTTCACTGCGGATCCATCCCGTGTTCCATGTGTCCAAAATAAAGCCATACCACACCTCGGACCTCTGCACCCCCGGACCAGCGCCGCCTCCTGCCCACATCATCGACGGTGAGCCTGCGTAGGCAGTCCGCAGGCTCCTTGATGTTCGCCGGAGGGGTCGGGGCTTCCAATATCTGGTGGACTGGGAGGGTTACGGACCCGAAAAACGCTCCTTGGTGAAAAGGAGCTTCATCCTGGATCCGGCCATCCTGGCCGATTTCTACCAGCAGCATCCCGACAAGCCTGGTCGGGTGCCAGGAGGCGCCCGTTGAGGGGGGGTCCTGTTGTGTGGGCCGCCCGAAGAGGAGGTACTGCTGGCTACTCAGCCGCTTTGTGCCGTTTGCACATTTATTGCTACTGACCTTTGCAGTCGTAACCTCTGGTATACTCGCAGCTTGGAGCTAGGTTTGTGGAAGTTGGAAGGAGTTGGCGTTTCCACTCCTCACTTTCCTTATCTCTAAGTATACTGTTGGTACTGCACGTTTTCAGTGTTCCTGTTTTCTGGGAGTGGTGGATTTTTCCCTCAGGAGAGGAACTGTACTTTTTTGCTGACTGTTTGCTGGGTGTACACACACCCACCTTAACCTGTTTGTTTTCCCTGCCAGTATCGGATCTGACAGCTGGAAGCGGTGGCCACCTGGGGACTTGGGACTTGGCGGCTTCGGGGTATTGCAGGTCTCCGTTGGCGGTGGAACCTTGTGGGTCCCGGCTCTTCTCTGGATAGGCGTCTCCTACCCTCGGGCCTGCCCACACGTCACCTTTTGTGGAAACTTAATTGACAGACTAAAGCAGTATTTTGACCTGTTGTGCACATTTGCAATATTAAATTGTATTTATTGGCATCTCTACTGTCCATTCATTTATGCCCCCTGGTGTGGGTCTGTGCATTACACTTTCCCCAACAGAAACAGTTGATAGATGTATTTTATAACTTAAAGATGGGACCGATGTTAACGCGTTAGCATGTCTATGGTGTTTTCAAAGTTAGCAATAGCTGTTCACACCTCAGCATGTTTGTGTGCATTTGTTTTCTGTATAATAATTAATGGCTCAGCATTTGTTGTTGTAAAAGAGTCAAATTAATTAGAAATTGTAATATTTTTAAATTTATATTTATTAATATACGTATTATTATTAATAATAGCAACAACAACAGCAATAATAGTAATAATAAGTCTTCAAAAGCGGCAAGTCCGCTTCTTAACCCCTCTCAAAGCCATTAAAATATGTCAATCGTGAGTAACTTTAGTTTGGATTAACGTCATTAACTGGGACTCTCGTCTTGTTGCAGTCAAGAAATGAGAATCGTCCTCCGTTCTGTTTGCACAGCTCCAAATGTTGAGCGGCTCTCTGCCAAGACAGAGTCTGGTTGGAATTAACAAAATGAATTTCCGCTTTAAATAATTGCTGCTTTAAATAAAATGACACCTCTTTCCAAACACTGTAATACAGACAAACTACAATCTACTAAAACATTTTTTTTCCTCCCAAAATTAGACGTCCTGCATTCTTTTTGAATTACATCCTGACGTGCAGCACAGCCAGCTGCAAGAGCTCAGCTCAGATGTATGGAAAGACATTCATGCCATTAATGTCTGAAAGGTAATGCTTTTGACAAAAACTACAGATTTTGTTTATTTCTATTTATGTTGAGATCAAGGATCCACCATGTAGAATTTATTTATGTCCAGAGTTTAAGGATCCAGTGACCAATTTCATGTTTATTTACTTTAAGACTCAATAAAATATTGTTGCCATAGAAAACCTGTAAAGCCTACTTTTAGTACACAGAAAATTAACAAGCGGTATCAGTAAGGGAATCGATAAGGAATCCGATCGATAAGCGGAATCCATAATGGTATCGATATTGATAAAATCTTATCAATACCCATCCCTAGAGCGGATGTATTAAAGGATCAAAGCACAGAGCTGCAACTTGACAGAATGTGCACGGTGATTCAGATAATCTCTCTCAAGGATAACTGTGCAGACACTTTAATTATTTACAATCTATAATTGTCATATCGCCCATCTCAAGGTGAAACTAAGTAATTTTGATGGGAATCTGACTGTCAATGGAGTCTTGCAGCCATGTTATATGCAAACATTACTGGTGAATAAAGTTGGCAAAGGTTATTGTTTAATAAGTCATAACTTGTTGTTTTTTTTAACCAAGGCCTTTAAAAAAGCTTAAGTGCTGGAACTAAAAAAGCTACATTTGTCATGAACGTGTGAAAGAGAGAAGTATGTATTCAATTTGAAAACACAAATACCCAAAGTCACATTGTCTGAAGCAGAGCGCGTTATCGTACCTACGACACAATGGAACTGGTGGAAAGGCATACACCAACATACTTCCATACTCCAGTCATACTTAAATGTAGGGATTAGAATCCAGAACCTGTAAAACTTTAGAATTGCTTTCAAATTTTTCATTCCATCAGAATCATATAACCTACCATCCCTGGTTCTCAAGACCAGGCACCTAAGTGGCTCTACTCTACTCTCTTCTACTCTCCTATTTTACTCTTCCTTTTCAGATCTTTAGATATACCTTTATATACTAGCATAATTCCACCACTGAATTGGAATATAATATATAAGATATACCTTACTGAATTTTCATATGCATCAGGCGCTATCAATTCCTCTTACCAATGCCAGCAAGTTTTTCTGACAGCTACTTTGCAAGATCGTTATATCTAAAGTAATATTATGTCAAATCTCACATTTAGCAAACATATAAACAGCTGAATTGAAGCTAAAAACCTGTTGGCTTTGCATTTTTTCCAAAACAGAAAAATGATCAAAAATTGGTAAGGGAATTGAAGATGAATCAGACCAACAAACAAAATCGATAGATAAATCTTATTCTTAAAAATTAATGAAAAGCCATCATCAACTGGTGAGTTGTGCTGCTTACAGACTACTTTCCCTGCTTACCAGTCTGTTATTGATGGACAGTCTGGCAGTAACAAAGTATATTTTTAACCGATAAATGTTCAAAATATGAGGATGTCACAATCATTCAATGATCACTGATAATTGTGTCTGATTTTTTTTAATGAACATTTTTGCCGGGGGTTTTCAGTGACGTCATTTTCTAAACGCTAAACTGTAAAATAGCAGGTGTCCACCAGATGGCGGCAGATACAGTTCATAAGTGCGCATGCTCCGTTGGTTTGTCAAACATGGCGGCCTGTGGTCTGAGAGCTCTGTCCGCAGTGAAAGGTAAATAATAATAATAATAATAATAAAATAAACATTCGGTAAATATTACAATGTCCAAATGTTCAGGAGCAGCGTTTACCTCAAAGAGTTTTTAAAATGAGCTAATGACCAATGTCCAACAGCATTCGTGCGATTCGTTTTTGTAGTAATGTTGAGGTCATTTATTTAAATGGAATATTTTGAACATTAAACGAAATCGGCATTTATAAAAACTAGCCAAGCTTATCAAAAATGATAAGTACAATTTTAAAAGCTCTGTTTTTGTAAAGACATGTTTAAGATTACATACTGTTATAGGCCTGGAAAGAAAGTTTGGATTTCTTGAATCTGCAGTAAGTTACAGTTGTGTTCAGACGTTTACGTTCACTCATCAGCAGGAATTAAAAGAATTTTGGTGTGCAACAGACAAAAGTTGCATGATGCATAGTTTCTACAATCACACCATATGGTGTGACTGTAGAATCACACCAATTGTAGATTGTTCATTTTAAGAAACAAACAGTATATACTGTTTGTTTCTTAAAATGAATGATATAAATGAAGCCCAAGACATATTCAGTGATTTGAAAATGTTCATATATCCATCCCCTGACTTGTCTGAAGAAAATTGGCAATAAAACTGATTATTTATAGGTATTATACCAAAGGGGCTGATTACTTATGCAACCCGTCATCTTGGCGTTTATATTTTAATTAATTGACATCAAATTGTAGAGATCGAGTTTGGGTTAAAGGAAGATAATTCTAGAATTTTTTTATATTGAGAAGCCTGGTTTACTTTTTGTATTTGAAATGCCATAAACAAATTAAAATGTGTGAGATACCAAGGGGCTGAATACTTTTGCAAGACACTGTATAATTACAAACCCAATCCCTCTTAAATTCCAAATCCCTCTTAGTTTTATTCCCTCTTGATTTCCTTGGACCTCCTAATAAATGTTAATTATTGTATAAGGAAGGGGTCCAATATGTTTCCTCAAGCTAAACAGAAATGAATGTTGAGGAATAATACATTTCTAATGTTTATTTTCTCTTTATGTTTAATTTGCAGCCATAAATGACATTTACTTCAGTGAATTGATAATCTGGATCTGTTAGCTTCTAGAAAACATCTGTTGCAGAATATGCCAGAAATGTCTGTGACTCCATAGAAATCTTGCAGCTTCCTCAAAGTTTAATCTTTAACAGGTCTTCTCATCTTTGGTGTGGTCCTTTTCTTACAGAAATCAAACAATATGAATTTAGCCATGTTTGTATTCCCAGTGCTAACTACCAAAAATGGCCATCTGTGGAATTGGCTGCCGACACACAAAAATGTAGTTGGCAAGGTACGAGCACAGCCTGGAACAATCCTAAATCTTCATATTCTAATTCCTAAATTACAGGTCTATATTCCTAAATTTAATTTAATTAAATTAAGTCTTCTGTTGGTTATTCCTTCACATATAATTTACAGTATAAGCCACAAACAAATATTCTGGACTGTTCTGCATGCTAGAACACAACATTTTCCATTGCGAGTTTAGATGCACTCCAGTCAATGCAAAAATCAGACCGGGCACACATCAGTGAACACATCAGATCATCCAAGGCCAAGTCATTTTACTGATATACACCCATCACTGTGATGAAAATACTGTACTGAAAGATAATATGTAAATTAATTTTAAAAATTCCAATTGAGATCATACTTCTGAATTATTTTTCCTCATACGAGTATTTCTTGTATATGATGGTGAAAAAAGTATTAAATATAATATTTTTTAATTCTCTCTATTTATACATTGAACTTTATTATGTAACCTACTGAACTGTAACAATTTGAATTAAAATCTTTTATTTTGAAAATTTCACTCAGGCATAGGTAGAATGACGCCCCTTAATAGCATGGGCTCTTTGGGTGATCCAACACCAAAACTACTATATTCTTGAACACAAATTTTCATTGTACTGTGTCTTGGTCAATCCAATGAGTGCTGTCAAACAGACCCTTTTTATGTTGCCACAGAGCCCCTCGACTGTTATAATTAGAAAAGCCCCTTATTGACAGTTGACTTATAAAATCTCTCTGGAGAGTGGCGGGAAAAAAGGCAAGACGCTAGCTGTATAATCAGCACTTTTAATTTTTATTGAGTTACTGAAGTAAACATACACAAATGTACATCAGTAGAGATTCTGTTCATGCTACTACACACTCCCACTGACATTTTCACCAATTCCTTGGTGACAAGAAGCAGTTTACCATCCCCAGTACCATTACATTTTGTAGCTCTTTAGCCCAAGATGGTTATAAATTGATTTTATCCAAAGTGAAAAGTTGAACCCAAGAACATTTTTCTTTTTTTTTAAATAAAGGCCACGTTGAACCATTCCAGAGTTCCCCTTTAAGAGACCATGACAAGTTAAGGCATCTTGTGACTTTCAGCACCACTGAATTAATAATCTAAATCAACTGTATGTATAATTGTGACCCTTTATTTCAGAAAACCCAAAATATATTAAACCTTCACCACAAACTAGGCTACTTGACAGATTATCTCTGTAAGATGTGCAAGTATGTTGTACAATTACTCTCCTAGAAAAGAAATGCTTGAAATATGTAAACTTCTGACCACCACTGTATCATCAGGGTTTTTTTTTTTCTTCTTTTTCCTTTCTTAGGGCTTCACCTTGTTTTGAGTCAGTGGCTCCTGAGGAACCAGAGCCAAGCAGCATGTACGTGTTTGAGTCTGCAGGCTGCTCGTTGTCGACTGTTTCACATCTCCCGTGTGGCCTCCTTATGCAGCTTCAGGACAGAATCAGAGCGGAATAGAGAGGATCAGCACGGCACAGACCATGGCCGAGCCAGGCAGCTGGCTCCTGAGTACATCCCCCAGAGAAAAGCCAAGAACCCCATGATTCCTATTGGCTTTGCCTGGTGAGCTGCTTTTTATGAATTTGAAGGTGTCAGATTGTGCACAGTTCATGTTGATATGTTATCTGCACTCAGTATCTAAGGGGTATGATGCAGGCCACAGGGATTGAAGATCTCCATCACTGCCGCACATTTCCATCAGCTGGACTCTGGAGAAGCGACGAGATTCGGGACGTGTTAAGAACTGATTCTTTGGTACCAAGATGATACTAAATGGCTTTCTGCTGTTAGTAGTATTTTACTGTAGGTACCGAGGACACCGTTACTCTGTAACTGCAGTTAAATACCAAGCACGGAAAAACAATTTGCAAAAGCCATTTGCAAGCGTGCAATCGTGCACTTAAGACCAAAAGTCACCTCAGATTTATTGAAGCGCCAAAGACAAATCCAGATCTGTTGGAAGATTAGTTTCAGGTCATAAGGTGTTTCTTACTGACACCTGGAGATGGATTCCAGAGAATGCGGGAAACATTCTGTAATTTGTATTGACATTTTTGCTGTGGGCACCCCCCACTATGATGGAGTGTGTCAGCACACTCTTAATGGTAGAGCAGTAGGTCACCAGCAGCTTCTCCTTCAGTCTGTTCTTCTGAAGCAGGCTCAGGATATACACTCACTGATCGACTTCAGTCAATACTGCTGATGCGTTTACAGTCCAGGAGAGGTTCTCAGAGATCTGTACATCCCTGTTGAAGTGGGTGGGGGGGTGTCTCTATGTCTCACGTAGGCAATCACTATTTCCTTTGTATTTGTGTTGTTGAGAATCAGGTTGCTATTTGGTAAATGGACTGCATTTATGGGTGATTCTTAGACTACGGGCACTTATTATGTCCTTTGATCATATTGTATGAAAAACAGAAAAAAGGGGAAATTTCACACTTTTATAGTTATCTTTACAATGAAAGTGTGTTAAGAAATTTGTTCTAGTAGTCTATGATGACTTTTTCACCTTTTTTCAGCGTCATTATATGCAAATATTGCCATTTTGTGCTTATCCCACACCCAGACTTTTGATCTTCAATGATAAAAATGAATGGTAAAGAAACGTTTTTTTCTAATGTTTTAAAATATCTCTGAATAAAATATCAGTAAAATAATCAAAATATAATTGGGGTATTCAGTGTCATACAACTGCTGTGATTTTTTTTAAACAAAATGTAGTTGTCCCACACTATTGCCGTAATTTCCACCACAACACTGTAATGTCCCTTTAAACAGTTTGTATGAAAGATTGTTTGGGTAGTTTCTATGGAGATAAACAGTGACATCAGAGCACATGTATATAGCGCCAAATCACAACAAACAGTTGCCCCAAGGCGCTTTATATTCTAAGGCAATAGTGTGGTGGAAATTACATTTAAAAGGCCAATAGTGCCCGTAGTTAAAGAATCACCCTTATATAGCGCTTTTCCATCTGCATCAGACACGCAAAGCGCTTTACAATTATGCCTCACATTCACCCCGATGTCAGGGTGCTGCCATACAAAGCGCTTGCTACACACCGGGAGCAATAGGGAATTAAAGGCCTTGCCCAAGGGCCCTTAATGATTTTCCAGTCAGGTGGGGATTTGAACCCATGATCTTCTGGACTCAAGCCCAACGCCTTAACCACTAGACCATCACCTCCCTATTTGACCACACAACTGTGTTTGCTGAGTCATATCCTCTTGCTTCAGGTCCAACCACAGTGGCGCCATCTCCAAATTTAATAGTTGTGTTGGAGGAGTGGATGGTTGTACTGCCATGAGTGTACAAAGCATAGAGGAGTGGACTCAGCAGGAGTCAGTGCTGAGGGTAAGAGAATAGTGGGCACGGATTTTGACAGTTTGTGAGAAGGTGCTTTATCCAGGTGCAGATGGTACGGGCGGTCAGAGTGACTGTACCGCTCGTCAGCTTGTATGTCCGGGATGATGGTGTTAAAAACTGAGCTATGATTGATGAAGCATATAGTTTCCCAGGTGTTCTAGGTGGCTCAGTGTGTGGAGGGCTGTGGATTTGGTGTCGTTTGTGGATCAGTTTTCTCAGTACGCAAACTGATGGGGGTCAAAGGATGGAGGCAGGTTGGTTTTGATGTTTTGTGCTGTGAGTAGTTAAAATGTTACTGATGTACAGTAGTGTCCAGAATAATAGTAGTGCTATGTGACTAAAAAGATTAATCCAGGTTTTGAGTATATTTCTTATTGTTACATGGGAAACAAGATACCAGTAGATTCAGTAGATTGTCACAAATCCAACAAGACCAAGCGTTCATGATATGCACACTCTTAAGGCTATGAAATTGGGCTATTAGTAAAAAAAAAAGTAGAAAAGGGGGTGTTCACAATAATAGTAGCATCTGCTGTTGACGCTACAAACTCAAAACTATTATGTTCAAACTGCTTTTTTAGCAATCCTGTGAATCACTAAACTAGTATTTAGTTGTATAACCACAGTTTTTCATGATTTCTTCACATCTGCAAGGCATTAATTTTGTTGGTTTGGAACCAAGATTTTGCTCCTTTACTAGTGTGCTTGGGGTCACTGTCTTGTTGAAACACCCATTTCAAGGGCATGTCCTCTTTAGCATAAGGCAACATGACCTCTTCAAGTATTTTGACATATCCAACCTGATCCATGATACCTGGTATGCAATATATAGGCCCAACACCATAGTAGGAGAAACATGCCCATATCATGATGCTTGCACCACCATGCTTCACTGTCTTCACTGTGAACTGTGGCTTGAATTCAGAGTTTGGGGGTCGTCTCACAAATTGTCTGCGGCCCTTGGACCCAAAAAGAACAATTTTACTCTCGTCAGTCCACAAAATATTCCTCCAGTTCTCTTTAGGCCAGTTGATGTGTTCTTTGGCAAATTGTAACCTCTTCTGCACGTCTTTTATTTAACAGAGGGACTTTGCAGGGGATTCTTGCAAATAAATTAGCTTCACACAGGCGTCTTCTAACTGTCACAGCACTTACAGGTAACTCCAGACTGTCTTTGATCATCCTGGAGCTGATCAGTGGGTGAGCTTTTGCCATTCTGGTTATTCTTCTATCCATTTTGATGGTTGTTTTCCATTTTCTTCTACACGTCTTTTTTTTTTTTTTTTGTGTCCATTTTAAAGCATTGGAGATCATTGTAGATGAACAGCCTATAATTTTTTGCACCTGCGTATAGGTTTTACCCTCTTCACTCAACTTTTTAATCAAACTACGCTGTTCATCTGAACAGTGTCTTGAACGTCCCATTTTCTTCAGGCTTTCAAAAATAAAAGCGTGTTCAACAGGTGCTGGCTTCATCCTTAAATAGGGGACACCTGATTCACACCTGTTTGTTCCACAAAATTGATGAACTCACTGACTGAATGCCACACTACTATTATTGTGAACACCCCCTTTTCTACCTTTTTTTTTTTACTAATAGCCCAATTTCATAGCCTTAAGAGTGTGCATATCATGAATGCTTGGTCTTGTTGGATTTGTGAGAATCTACTGAATCTACTGGTACCTTGTTTCCCATGTAACAATAAGAAATATACTCAAAACCTGGATTAATCTTTTTAGTCACATAGCACTACTATTATTCTGAACACTACTGTATGTCATTTGGGACCACAGCAGCTCATCTGAGTCTGACTCTCTTCATCCAAAGCGATCAAAGAGAATAATGTGATCATTAACCATCAGATGACAAGAGGTAAAACCTCTTAAATCATTCTGAAGCCAGTTTTAAGCAGAAACAGGGATATAATTGGTGAGTCGCTACTGACACTTTGAAATAACAGAGGCACAGTGCAGCGCTCTGAACGCTTCCTCCATCTTTTATTATGAAATAATGCTGAATGCTTTATGTGGAAGTGATTGTTGCACTAAAGGTTCAGATATGTCGCTGAGATAGATGACTGGAGTGTAGTTTCAAGCTGATAATCAGTGAACCGTAGCTGACGCACAGAAATGACGCATGCACAGTGAAGGCAGGGGGACCGTTCGCTCGGCGACAAAAGCAACAGAGGAGTTATTGCTGTCCTTCATATCATTAATGTTTTTAGGGTTCAGTTTAAAAGCAGCGTTTCACGTCAGTTTGGATGTTAACGTGCTGAGTCACAAAACATACAGGGCTGTTCCCTGCAGACTGACTGAACATCGTCTTTTGGAAGACACACGCTCCCACTTTGTGTGGCCCCACTGTCACTGATGGCCATGTTTCCTCTCTCTCTCTGTCTCCGCCACCGTGCAGGTTGATAGGTTTGCCTTCAGGTATTATCGGCTTCTTTCTGATGAAGAAACAAGTGGACAAGAACCGCCTGAAGCAGCTGAAGGTTCGACAGAAAACAAGACAAGCAAATGAGGGAGAATATGAAGAAAGTCGAGCTCACCGTCATGCAGAGACTGTTAAATTGGACCAGTAACATGGGTGTGTGGTAGTTCCGATTTATAACGAGTCCTACTGGTGAACACATCACTTCTAGAGACACTCACATCTTGACAGTAAAGGAGACGATCAAGATAATGAGCTTGTTTAAAAACAGCCAAATGTATTTTACACATTGAGGACTGAACATTTCTCCTGTTGTCTGCTGCACATAGAAAGAATCAGAGCAGGAAGGTGTGTGTGTGTGAGATTAAGATATCTTTGCAAGTTTTGATAATCTTGTGTGAAAGAGATTTCTTCACTGTGGTGTATAAATATAGAGAATTTAAAGAATGAAGCTGTACATGGGTGACAATTCAAATAAAAATCTTTATTTGATATGAAACCTACAGATTCTCATTACAGTGATTAACAGTTAACCCATACTGAGCTCACTTACATGTCAAGATGCTCTTCAATGTTTGACCAAACTCTACTGAACGTGAATGTGCATTTAGGACAGCATGTTTGGATACTGACTTTTTTGTAATCGACACTATCTTAGAATATTGGCATAAAGCAAGTATCTGCTTGCAGTACAGTGTTGGCTGTAATTTGAGGACTTTTACATCCAAGTAGGATGATCATTTATCAATGAATTACAACCCCTATGTGGGTGGTGTCCTACTCTTGATGTGAAGTATACGAGGACTATTAGAAAAGTATCCGACCTTATTATTTTTTTCAAAATCCATATGGATTTGAATCACGTGTGATTACATCAGACATGCTTGAACCCTCGTGGGCATGCGAGAGTTTTTTTCACGCCTGTCGGTTACGTCATTCGCCTGTGGGCAGTCTTTGAGTGAGGAGTCGTCCACCCGCTCGTCGATTTTTGTCATTGTTTAGGAATGGCTCAGAGACTGTTGCTTTGTTTGATAAAAATTTTTTCAAAACTGTAAGGCACAACTGAGTGGACACCATTCAATAAATTCAGCTGGTTTTCGGTAAAAATTTTAACGGCTGATGAGAGATTTTGGTCTGGTAGTGTCGCTTTAAGGACGGTCCACGGCGCCTGACGGCGATCTGCGCTTCGAGGCGGCAGCGTCTCGCCGTTTCAAGTTGAAAACTTCCACATTTCAGGCTCTGTTGACGCAGTAAGTCATCAGAGAACAGAGAACTTTCAGAAGAAGTCGGCATGAGGAGTTTATTCGGACATTCCATTGTTAACGGTCATTTTGTAATGAAAGAACGTGCGGGCAGAGTCGCATGTCGGGCTGGACCCGACCGCGGGGGGGTCGCGGCAGGAAAAACACCTCCGTTGGAAATCTTAACGGGCAAGTTGGAACATGCCCAAGCTGTTAAACAATTTCTCAGTTACTCACTTGTTGAAAGCCATTAAAAGCCGCCTGAATTCTACAAATGGTTTTCAACACGGAGGTGTTTTTCCTGTCGCGGCGCACACAGATTTGCCGAGTCGTCACGGAAACGACTCGGCGAATTTGCGCGTACGTCTTTCATTAAAAAAATGTCCTTAAACAGTGGAATGTCCGCATAAATTCCTCATGCCGGCCTCTTCTGAATCTTCTCTGTTCTCTCACGATGTCCTGGGTGAATTAAGCCTTAAATTAGGATGTTTTCAGCTCGAAACAGGCCGACGACGGCGCCTGGAAGCGCTGCAGGACGTCCCGCTCCGTGGGAAGTCCTTACACCGACAGAAACACCCCATAATCTCTCATCAGCCGTTAAACTTTTCACAGAAAACCAGCTTAATTTCTCGAATAGTGTCCACTCGGATATTCCTCACAGGTCCAGAAAAAATTTTGATAAAGCAACGCGCGCCGTCTCGAGCAGCGTGTGAAACAAAGGAATTCAGCCGAGAGGGCGGGACCACATCTCACTCAAGGCCTGCCCACAGGGAAATGACGTCACCGACACGCGTGAAAAAACCCACGCATGCGCACGAGGGTTCAAGCATGATTGGTGTAATCGCATGTCATTCAAATCCATATAGTTAAAAAAAAAAAATAAAAGGGTCGGTTTATTATCTAAGAGACCTCGTATACCGTAACTGAACAGATGGTTACAGACGTTTTGATGATTTGGTGTCTGATTCCTTCAGAATTGACAAGTAGGTAGATTAAAGGCCTACAGCTGATTTCATGTGTAACACATACTTAAAAAGAAAAAAAAAAGTGGTAAAACCAGGAAACTGCCTCCAGTGACCATGCTCTAAATAAACTAATGATGGAACGTAGTAGAGAAGCTTGAATCTTCGACTGAACTGGGTTGCTTGACGTGAGGATGTTTCGCTTCAAATCGCAGAAGCTTCCTCAGCTAAAATTCTTGCTCTGGTAGTCTGACTTCCGTAGAGAAGAATAAAACAAGCCAACAAAAGCTGGAGTTTTTAACCTAACCAGACCCCTCCTACCGAGAGGCCGACTGCTACAGGCTAGTGACTAAACAATAGCTCTAATTAGCACCAATTGTGCTATAGTTAGCACCCTCCTAATGACAGGGCAGCTGTCCCGCCTAATGATGGGACGGAGGTCTCTCCTGATGGCTCCCTTGACGACTCTCTTGATGACGTGAATGACTCATTACCATGAACAAAAGACTGAAACTGCTTTGACCCGAGTACCCCATTGTGAACAGGGGACAAAGCGTGTCTGAGACCCCCTCCCCGGTTAAGGCTGGGTTTCAACTGTTTTACAAAGAATGCTTCCTTGACACCTCTCTCAAACCATTTCTTCTCTCTGGCTAAGATTTTAACTTCCTTGTCCTCAAACGTGTGGTTAGTGTCTTTCAGCTGGAGATGAACTGCAGACTGAGGTCCACTGGCGCCCTCTCTGCGGTGCTGGTATAGCCTTTTGTGTAAAGGTTGCTTAGTCTCACCTATGTAGTGTTCATTACAGTTTTCCTGACATCTGATAGAATATACTACATTGCTCTGTTTGTAACTAGGGATCCTGTCCTTAGGGTGAACTAATTTCTGTCTCAAGGTGTTAACCGCTTTAAAGTAAACTGGGATTTTGTGCTGTCTGAAGATCCTCTGTAGTGTTTCCCCTACTCCTGCTAAATAAGGGAGAGACACTCTTCTTGTCTCCATCTCCTGTCTATCTGGTCTCTTTGTTTTCTGGGACTTCTGCACTTTGTCCAGGGACCATCGTGGGTACCCACATACTGTGAGGGTTTTCTATACAAGTTGTTGTTCTTTAGCCCTTCCCTCTGTAGTTGTGGGCACCTGTAGGGCACTGTGTTGAAGAGTCCTGATCACCCCGAGCTTGTGTTCAAGGGGGTGGTTTGAGCCAAAGAGCAGATATTGGTCAGTGTGAGTTGGTTTTCTGTAAACCCCTGTCTGGAGCTGCCTGTTCTCTCCAATCGTAACATCACAGTCCAAGAAGGCTAAATGGTTGTTTCTGGCATCCTCACATGTGAACTTGATATTGGAATCCACTGAGTTTATGTGTTCTGTAAAGTCCTCGACCTCCTGTTGCTTGATTTTAACCCATGTGTCATCGACATACCGTCATGAACCAGTGACTGGGAGAGATGCCCGTGAAAGACGTCAAGACTGTCTTCTCCACTCGCTCCATGTACAGATTGGCCACAAGGGGGGATACCGGAGACCCCATCGCACAACCATGGATCTGCCTGTAGTAATTCCCCCTAAACAGGAAATACGTGGTGTTAAGACAGATCTCCAAGAGTTGGCAGATGTGGTCTGGTGTGAGTTTGGTCCTTTCAAGTAGAGACAGATCCTCCAGCAGTCTCTGCCTCACAGCTGAGACGGCCTCAGTGGTAGGGATGCAGGTGAACAACGATGTCACATCAAATGACACCATAGTTTCATCTGCCTCCAGCTGCAGGTCCTTGATCTTGTTCACAAAATCTTGTGTGTTCTCCACATGGTGGTCTGAGTTACCCACTAGAGGAGCCAAAATCCACTTGAGGTGCTTGGCCAAATTGTATGTGATGGAATCTGTGCTACATACAATAGGCCTGAGTGGCACGTCCTGTTTGTGGATTTTGGGCAGTCCATAGATGCATGGAGTGGCGTCCCCCGGGTACAGTCTGTAGTATGTCTGCCTGTCAATGAGTCCCTCTTTCTCCAGGTTTTGGAGGTAGCTAATGATTTTATTCTTATAGCCGCTCGTGGGGTCTCTCTTCAGACGTTCGTATGTACTGGAGTCACTGAGCAAGCTATTGATCTTGGCCTCGCAGTCTGATGTGTTCAGGACCACCGTGCATCTGCCTTTATCTGCTGGCAGGATAAGGATGCTTTGGTCCTTCTGCAGTGCTGACAAAGCTTTCTGTTGTTCTCCTGTGATATTGGACGGAGGAGGCTTAGCACTGTTAAGCACTGCTGTGAGTCTTAGTCGGAGGTCCCCAGCTTCTGACTCTGACAAACTTATGTTTAATGGCTGACTCTACTGCAGTGATGTAATCTACTGTCGGTATATGTTTAGGGGTCACTGAGAAATTTAGTCCTTTAGCAAGCACATCCTTTTCTGTGTGTGTAAGAACCCTGTCGGACAGATTCTTTACCCAATTTTCCCTGTTGTCACTAATTTGTCGGTGTATCTTTAAAATTACTCCCACTGAAAGTACGCCTTTTCTGCACTAAAAGGTTGTGAAACTTCCTGATTTGCCGCTCCTTACTTTTTAAATGCTCAGCCATTTGAATTTTAACTATGAACTTTGTGATCTTATTATGGGCCTCTTCCCCCACTAAGGTTTCTAACCTTTTGTGAAGACTATCAAGATTATTTTGGAGGTCTAATATTTTAAAATGAAGCCTTCTAATTCTAAGTCCCAAAATCCTCCTAAGGTAACTGTGCTGGATCTTTTCTGCTGTGTGACCTGCTTCTAGTGCGTTTTGCTTCATGCATTTGGGAATAACATTGTTTTGTTTACATCTCAGGTTAAATCTTAAGTGGTTTCTAAAGTCAGCTATCTTTTTAGCAGTCCTTTCCAGCTTACGTACCAGTGCCAGGGCCTCATGCCCACAGTTGGTCGCAGTGTTTCTGTGTAGGCTCTCAGTTGTCCAGGTGGTTTCCATAGTAGAGAAGCTTGAATCTTCGACTGGACTGGGTTGCTTGACGTGAGGACGTTTCTCTTCAAATCGCAGAAGCTTCCTCAGCTAAAATTCTTGCTCTGGTAGTAATATGGTAATACGGTCCTGGTATAGCCTTTTGTGTAAAGGTTGCTTAGTCTCACCTATGTAGTGTTCGTTACAGTTTTCCTGACATCTGATAGAATACACTACATTGCTCTGTTTGTAATTAGGGATCCTGTCCTTAGGGTGAACTAATTTCTGTCTCAAGGTGTTAACACCGCAGAGAGGGCACCAGTGGACCTCAGTCTGCAGTTCATCTCCACCTTAAAGACACTAACCACACGTTTGAGGACAAGGAAGTTAAAATATTAGCCAGAGAGAAGAAATGGTTTGAGAGAGGGGTCAAGGAGGCATTCTTTGTGAAACGTTTGAAACCCAGCCTTAACTGGGAGGGGGTCTGAGACACGCTTTATCCCCTGTTTACAATGGGGTACTCAGGTCAAAGCAGTTTCAGTCTTTTGTTCATGGTAATGAGTCATTCACGTCATCAGCAGAGTCGTCAAGGGAGCCATCAGGAGAGGGTCCATCCCATCATTAGGAGGGACAGCTGCCCTGTCATTAGGAGGGTGCTAACTAGAGCACAATAGGTGTGTTGTTTAGTCACTAGCCTATAGCAGTCTATCTCTCGGTAGGAGGGATCGGTTAGGTTTAAAACTCCAGCTTTTGTGACTTCAGAGTCAAGACAGAAGTCAGACCACCAGAGCAAGAATTTTAGCTGAGGAAGCTTCTGCGATTTGAAGCGAAACGTCCTCGCGTCAAGCAACCCAGTCCAGTCGAAGATTCAAGCTTCTCTACTACTAGATTCCATAGTCCCTCCCAAAAACCATAAAAAAAAAAAAGTTAATTGCATGATATAGCTATTGATATTGAAAAGATGTACGGTGCTGCTCCAGTCTACTTATAACCTCTAATCACAGCCAATGAACTCTTACATCATTACCACGGGTGTCTTTGTGACTTCACTCACTGATCTTCTCAGTTCCTCAGTTTTTGAGGACAACCAGCTCAAAAACTGAGATTTACCAAACAGGACTCTACTGCTTCTGTTATTTAATGGTTAATATCACTGAAATATTTCACTTAAAATGAACTGTAACCCTCTGATCTGCTGATATGTCTATCAAATGATGAAGGAATAAAACAATCAAAAGGTGTCGGGCCACTCCCCTGCATATATTCAACTGGGCTGATATCGTGTGATTACGACTGTAGCATATGATTCAGATTGTGTTCCTACTTAAGTAACCATTCGCTGACCTCATGACCTATGGAAGGGACCTTTTTCCTTACCTACGTCACCCTCCTAAGTGTGTGTGTGTGTGTGTGTATATACGCTGACAGCCTGCATCATATGGCATTTGCTTTCAACTCTGAAGAGTGTAACAGCTGAAATAACTTACAACACTTTGCCAGCTCTGTCTGAGAGCAGACAGATGAGGCTGATTACGGCCGGACATCCACATCAGTATCACACAAGCCTGAAGTCACACTCAAATATTTTTAAAATGACCTTCACGGTAGTGTTGTGTCACTGTTTGATCTGAATTTGCCTGTAACACAAGTATGTGTATAAACAAATGCCAAAATGAGGCAAAAAGCACAAATGTAACAACAGTATTAAAGCTTAGGAATTACAGCCTGTACATCTAGAGAGAGAAAAAAACAAGACATTTTCATTATGAAAGCAATATTGATGTTTACAGAAACAGTTACAATATTCAACATGTATAAAACCATGAACAAACGCGTGCTAACTTGAACTAATAACCGCGATGTGCAGCATCACAACCAGCTGTGCCCCAGAGAATCAAAGGCAGCCAGAAGAGGGTGCACCTGGGTTCACTTATACTTAGAAACTGATCAAATCATTGCCCTTTTTTCTTAATGTGTCCATTCATTACATACTGGTATCATTAGATAAAAGTACAGATGAATATACAGACAAAATGGGTCTTAACATTAATCCAGCAAGAAAGAAAGCACATGCTTCAATTGACAATCCAGTGCACATATAATGCATTTTTATAATAATCCCACACTGGGAAATAACAAATAAAGCTTTCAAAAAAAGTGCATTTTTTATACTTCACAATGAGCCGAGTGTTAGCAAAATTCTTAACATGAAATGTTAAAATGCTTTGGCTAGAGTGGGGTACTACTACATACTGTGATTTAACAAGTATTCCTACAGAATTATAACATTAACAAGCATATTGAGTCGACGTATTGCAGCAACTATGTGAGCTAAAGCTTTTAATAAACATGATATTTTACAAACAGCTCTGCTAGTTCCCCAATTTTATTTATTTATTTTTTAAATAAGAAAACCAAAGATTTCAAAAAGAATGAACCGATTGTGCAGCAGGTAACATTTTCCCCGGTTGTCAAAGAGGGCGCTGTACCTTCTTGGATTTATCTGCTCGCCCCACCGATGATCTGCAGCAGAAACAGGAAGATTTGGATAATGTCAACATAGATGGAGAGTGCGGCAAAAACATACTCTTCGGGACTGATGGAATGCTTTCTGTTCCCTATTAGCAGCTGAGTGTGGTAAGCCAGGAACTGGGGGGAGAGAGAGAATAAATCATGTTTAAACAGGTCTGATAACAGATTGTACAAACACACTACCTTGAGGTCAAATACATTATACTGCCTAAGTGAAATTACTTTACTCCATATTCAAACTCAAAATACAAATAAAAGCTTCTGCACTAATCTAAAACACTCACCAGAGTGAAAGCCACAGCACCCAGAGCTGCATAAAGCATGTGAAGCCACAGAATCTGCAATGAGAAATAATGTTTCAAATCAAATGTTCCATCAAGTGTTACCGTGTGTGCATGTGTGCTTTCACTCACATATTTGAAGGAGAGAACAATGGCTGTGATGATTCCAGTCACAAAGATAACAATCCCAAGCACACAGAACATGCCCTGGCACTTGGTGAAGTCAACCTGCAAAAAGAAACCACCTTGAACCGTGTTCATACATGACTGTAGCATGCACGACATAGAGACATACACACTACCTTTGTCTGGAAGCAAAAGACCGTGACGGCGACGCAGACGATGGCAGTGATACCCACGGCCAGAAACACAGCTTTTGTATCATAGTAACTAAAAACAACAGTTTTTATTGAGCAAACTGATGAATCATCTCTTATATACACATACATATATACTGTACATACACACAGCCATTTTACCTGGATATGGATCCGGTCATATAGGACAAAGCCAATGTCTAGAAAAAGAAAAAAACGTAGTTTAAGAATAGAATTTTGTATGAGTTCAACCAAATCAGCTTTGATTCCCATTCTGCTATCAGTTTGTATCCTGCAACAAGAGACTTCATCTGCATTGTCTCAGTCCACCCAGCTGTAAATGGGTACTGGCCTCGACTGGGGGGAAATGATGTCATAATATATAATTTAACATACCATTGCAGCTAATGTGTTATCATGAAATTATTTTATCAGAAGATGTTATAACAGAGACATTAATTAACAATGAATTACACATTCAGCTCTGCACGTTGACAAGCAGTATTCTAATAATAGTTTTATGTATCCACCAAGACCGTTAAGTAGAGATGACTGCCTTCATTCAACCTGTGATTCAGGCAGACTGCTAAGAGCAGTGAAATTCATGGGCTTCTACAATGGAAATTGTGAAACCAGGGGTTCTCAAATGTTTTGGGGCCACAGACCCCTTACAAGGGAGAACATTTTTCAAGGACCCCCTCATAATCCTCACGCCAATTAAACATATGTTTACTACCAATTGTGATCTCAGATGCCATAGAAATGATTTGTTTTAAACTTTTCAAACTGAATACTACTAACCTAAAACACCAATTCTATGGAACTGGTGTTTTAGGTTAGTAGTATTCAGTACACAACCAAATTAAATTTGAAGAATTGTAGTAATATTTCTATCATTTTACATACAGGGTGATTTCCTCAACTAAAATTTTGACTTCACAACATTTTTCAAGTTGTAGGTCAGCCAAATTTCAGTAAAATCCTATATTAATTATCTCCTGGGACCAAATGAATGCCATTCTGACCAAAACATGATTTTTTTTTTCCCCAGCCAAATAAGTGTCTGGATTGGACAGATATTCGCAATTTCAGGCCAATTTCCTATATTATGCATCTCTGTGGATCCGTTGGATGTCAATCATTAAAAAAAAAAATTAAAAAAAAAGTTGACTAAGTGTCTGAATAAATAACTGGTAACTGAATAAGTGTCTGGACAGATATTCACAGATATTCGCAATGTCAGCCCGATTTGCAGTTGCAACCCAATTTTTTAAGCCAAAACTTATATTAATTATCTCCTTGGACCAAATGAACGCTATTCTAACCAAAAAATAAAGGATTTTTTTTTCCAGCTGAATAAGTGTCTGGACTGGACTGGACAGAGATTCAAACAGATATTCATAATTTCAGGCCAATTAAAAAAACTGCCGAATAAGTAACTGGTAACTGGTAACCAACTTCACTCTGGTCACCCATGTCCCGACAAAGTTGTCCAAACAAATGGGACTGCAGTGTCCTCGACTTCACAAAATTAATTGCAGCCACAGCTCTGTTCAAAACAGAGTGAAGATTCGGTTCCATGTATTAAGTGGCACCCCTTTCGACAAAAAAAAAAATCTTTAGTTTTGTCCTTACACTCCGGGTGCTTTGTAATGAGATGCCACTTTAGCTTGGCAGGCTTCATTTGCTAACACCTGAAGACACAAGATATTTTGGTCTTCCTTTGCTGTTCTCAATAAATCCAAAGTTGATATAAGTGTAGTCATTTTTTCTCAGCTCAGATGGTTTGGGTTTAGCATCACTCAATGAAAAAGACTTACTGAAATATTTGTTCATTGTCGCAGGGTTAGAAAAAGACCACGATGTATGCATGACGGATTTACGTAAAGTGTCAATCACATGAGACTTTTTATTGACCCAGAGCTAATGTATGAGGGAGCGATATGCTTGTTTTACTGGCGCAGTGGTCCCTACATGTAATTATGCACTTTTTTAACAATATGGTATAACTAAGAATTTATTACTGTTTATTTTACGGACCCCGAAGCTGTGGGTCGCGGACCCCAGTTTGAGAACTGTTGGTGTAAACCACAAAGCAATCCGCTTTTACCTAAAGCCTTGGTCACATGGCACTAATGAAGGACACCAAAGCCAAAACGAAACAAGAAATCTGGGCTTGAGTTGACATCGTTTAAACCATTGTTCAGCTTCCTTCCTGTAGCTGGCGCTTTGTCAGAATTTTTAAACTGTTAAAAAATATGACTGAATCCCAACGACAACCTCAATTCATACATATTTCATTTTGCTTTCTGTCATGACGGTTCCTCATCGTTTGTAACATCAGCGTTCCGTTTGACTGTCATCCAACCTCCATAATGCACAAACGCTGACGATATCTGAACAGATTCCTTACCACTGTCACCTGTGTGCTTGCTCTAGGGGTTACATGTGTGAAGCACCTTGAGGCAACTTTGTTGTGATTTGGTGCTATATAAATGAAAAACTGAGATCAATAACTAAAGCTCCGACAAGCTGCATGTAAGATCCTTGTATCGCTGACTCATCCATGTGTGGGATGAAAAGCAATGTTGTTATACAGAACCAATAGTGGCAAGAGCATTTTATCAACTACTGCAACTATTTATGCACGTTCCAGCTGTTTGCAGCTAGTACATGTTTGTGTGCACACATTGTCAAGACAACCAGACCCCACACCTGCCAGTGCTGCAGACACGAGGACAGGCTGGCTGCCCTCGGCCTCATACCCGCTGTCAGTCACATCATCATGAAAGTTGTTTTGATTTTGTTTAAGCGTCATGGTCGACGTTCGCTTTGTTTATCTTTCGTTAGTTTGGTTTTGTTCTTTTTTTTGCGCTCTTGTTTCACAGACTTTTCTGTGATGGGAAAAGTGCAAGATAATTCTTCCACCTTTTCTTGATGATTTGTGACTTTTTTTTCCCCCCTTCATTCAGCTCTCGCTGTGTCACTGCAGCTTGGGTCTGTGTGGGGAAGCTGCACTGCACACTTTCCAGTCTTGGAAGTAACTGAATGACTGGGGTTTTAAAAAGGGGACAAAAATGATATAACTGTGTCTCATTACAGATACATTTGGAAAACTGGAACCATTTTCTGGATTACATGCAGTTAAACACCTTTCGCCACTATGCTATCACAAGCAAAGCACAGTTAGTATTGTCAGAGATGGACTATCGGCTCTCTGTAAGCATTCTGCACAAGTGTTTTACTCTGGTAGCCCGGGTAATACTGGTATGTGGGGTGCAGTGCTTGTCTCCACCCCAACCGGGTACTGAATTTACCTCTTCATTAATGCTGCATGGCTGTTCAGAACACAAACTTGTGTAGTAAAGCACTAACATCTGAAAGCAGTTTTAAACTACACCAGCACAATAATGATTCACTGTAACAGAGAAATAAAAGAAATTTACAAACAGCCCTGCTGTCGCTCACCAGACACAGGGGTGCACCCTCAGTAAAGGCCGAACATGCAAATGTTTGTGGGCCTTTGGAAAAGTGGAGCTCCCTAATAGTTACTCATATCGGCACATTTTGTAGTAAGAACTATAACCCCCTTACAGCTTTTATCAAGGCTCTACACAACACACGGCCAACACCTGCCTCCACCCCCCAAATAGGACCCCCTCCTAGCAGGATCCCCGAGCAAACATATGAGAGCCACACACACATTCAATGCGTCTCTGCAGCCACTCGGTTACGCTGTGCAGAATTTGTGCAGCCCTGCGCTTCTGAACACTTCAATGCATAAAAGCTACCAGCCCTTCAATCTGACATTCCTTCTCAAAGTGAAGAAATCTTTCTGCTCTATAAGATCTCTAAGGAACTATAAGATCTCTAAGGAACAGCGACTCTCTTCTGCATCAACAAGGAGGAACAATTAAGAAGGAACAAACGGTATACAAATCAAAAACATGGAGGACCTTAAGAAATACAGACCTGAATAGACAATCAAATATAACATCTGTTGGTAATTGGACCAACAAAAAATCAGATCAAACATGGAAACAGAGGATAAAATATATGACACAGACACTAATATTGATGAAAGTATATTTGACTTAAAAACGATTGGTTGTGAGTATTATACAGTAGAACAGCTGAATAGTGAAAAAATTGCAGAAGATACCTTGTCACTCATACATATAAACAGTCGAAGCTTGTATTGTAAAATGTCACAAATAAAAGATTATTTAAATCAGTTTAAAAATAGATTTAGTATTGTTGCAATCACTGAATCTTGGCTTAAAGATGATCTCATGGATGAAGTTCAAATGGAGGGATATGAGCTGTATTTTGTAAACAGAAGATATAAAAAAGGCGGTGGTATTGCTCTGTATACAAAAACAGATCTGATGTGTACAATTGTTGAAGAAATGACAATTATGAATGATGTCATAGAAATTGTAACAGTGGAACTTGTACATGAAACATCTAAGAATATTTTAATCAGTTGTGTATACAGAGCACCAGATTCTTGTGTTGTGAAATTTACAGATAAAATAATTGAATTATTCCATCAAATTAAAAACAAAACGATTTTTATGTGTGGGGACTTTAATATCAACATAGAAAGCTCCAGCTGCCAAAGATTAAGTGATTTTGTGAATTCAATGTATAGTTTGGGGTTATTCCCCTTGATAACAAAACCAACCAGAATTACATCGCAAAGTGCAACGGTAATTGATGATATATTTACAAACAGAACAGATGAAATTATCAAGAATGGGATCTTCATTACAGATATTAGCGACCATTTACCAATTTTTTCAATATTTAAATCTAAAAATAGGTACAACAAAAAAACTGATATAAACTTTAAAAGAGATAAGTCAGTAAAAGCCTTAGAGGCATTAAAATATGACCTTAAAAATCAAAACTGGGAAGAAGTTTGTCAGTGATGTTAATGTAGCATATAACTCATTTATGAAAATATTGATGAAATCATACAATAAAAATTGTAAATTAATTGAAATTAGTAAGAAAAGAGTAAATAAACCATGGCTGACAAAGGGAATAAAAAATGCTTGTGCAAAGAAAAACTGTTTATACAGGTGCTTTTTAAAATTGCAAACAAAGGAATCAGAACATAAATACAAAAAATATAAAAATAAACTATTAACAATAATTAGGAAACAAAAAAAAGATTATTACAGTGAAAAACTAAATAAGAGTAAAGATAATATGAGGGTAACATGGGGAATTATAAAAAGTGTGATTGATAGTGATGGAACGAAAGAAACTATTCCAAATTACTTTGTTAAGGAAAATAAAGAGATATATGATATAAAAGAAGTTGCAAATGGGTTTAATGATTATTTTTCAAATGTAGGGTCAAGTCTGGTGGGAAATAAACCAATAATAGAAGATAAATTATGTACATTGGTAAATACGGTCAATAGTATTTTCCTGGACAATGTGGAAAAAGATGAAATAAGAAATATTGTAAAAAAACTGTGTAAGCAAAAGATCAACTGACCATGAAGATTTAGACATGGTGACTGTAAAAAGTATAATAGAAATTGTTATTGAACCATTTACTTATATTTGTAATCTGTCTCTGTCAACTGGGGTTTTTCCAGATGAAATGAAAATTGCTAAGGTAGTCCCATTATATAAAAATGGAGACAAACATAATTTTTCTAATTACAGGCCAGTATCATTGCTTCCACAGTTTTCTAAAATTATGGAAAAAGTTTTTGTAACAAGATTGGATAAATTTATTGAGAAACATCATATTTTAAATAATGCTCAGTATGGATTCAGAACAAAACATTCGACAGCTATGGCAATTATGGAACTAATAGAGAAAATATCAACAACAATAGATAATAAGGATTATTTTGTAAGTATTTTTATTGACCTGAAAAAGGCTTTTGATGTTATAGACCACTCAAGATTGCTCCACAAGTTACAACAATATGGAATAAGAGGTGTTGCACATCAGTGGGTAAAAAGCTACTTAGAAAATAGAAAACAGTTTGTTCAGATAAATAATACCAAATCAGAATTGTGTAACATTATTTATGGAGTACCACAAGGATCGGTACTTGGACCCAAACTGTTTATTTTGTATATCAATGATTTTGTGAATGTATCCAATGTGCTTGGCAGCATTTTATTTGCTGATGATACAACGCTGTTTTACTCTGGATCAGATATACAGGAAGTAGCACAAGTGATAAATACAGAGTTGGAAAAAGTTAAACATTGGTTTGATATAAACAGATTGTCACTAAATATTAATAAGACAAATTTCATATTGTTTAATGATAGAGCGAAAAAAAATAATGTGTCATTACAAATAGATGGAATGGATATACAAAGGGTAAAAGAAATGAAATTTTTAGGAGTCATGATTGATGAAGATCTTACATGGAAGTCACACATAAATTACATAAAAGGAAAAATAGCGAAAGCCATTGATGTTTTGCATAAAGTAAAATATTCATTAAATAGTTATGGTTTATTAACATTGTACAATTCATTGATTGTCCCATATTTAACTTACTGTGTAGAAATCTGGGGATCAACATATACAACCTATATACAACCTTTATTTATTTTGCAGAAAAGAGCTTTAAAAGTGATTAGTAACAGTGGTTTTAGAGATCCATCTAATCCATTGTTTATTAAGTATAGGGTACTTAAATTTCATGATTTAGTCGATTTGAAAATATTACAAACGATGTACCAAGTTAATAAAAATACTTTACCAACAAACATTCAAAATATGTTTGAAAAAACAGTAAGTAGTTATAAATTGAAAGGAATAGAAGTCTTTAAAAAACCAAGATTTAGAACCAAAGTAAAGGAAAGGAGTATTGCAGTAAATGGTGTCAAATTATGGAACAATCTTAAGAAATTAAAGAATTAAGGTCGCTTAAATTATTTAAAAAACATATTAAATTAGATGTATTAAGTAAGTATGAAACTATGAAGTAAGTCAGTGGGCTGCAAGAAAGTAAAAAAAAAAAAAAGTAAACTTAATAATGTAATGTAATGTAATCTATTAATTAATGGTCATAATTATGAAATGGGTCAGTGGTATGTGACAAGTTAAAGAAATGCAATCTGTTAAATAATGTTGACTATGATGCTGTATATTGAAAGATTGTATTGTTAAAAGGGGCAGAAATCATAAGACTTGTTCTTTCTGCTCCTTTTCATTCTGGTATTGTGGTGCTTTTGTTTTTTGCTTTTCTGTTTTTCTTTTAAATGAATGAAATAAATATAAAAAAACAAAAAACAAAAAAAAAAAAACAAGCCCCTCAAATTTAAAAGAAAATTCAAACAATGTCCCAAAAGCTACTTCGGAAGACATTCAATTCAGACAATTGATTCCTTGCAGTTTGGAGACACTGTGCACATAACAATCAGGGATTCACTGGATGCACTGAAAAAAAAAAAATGAAGATTTTTTTAATACATAATTCCGATAGAAACAAGATATCAGAAGGAATTCCCATGAAGCAGGTACCAATGCTTTCTAATGCGGCGTTTACACTTAGGTAGGACTCATTACGAATGTCCTATTTGCGTCATTCGTGGCACATTCCTCACATTCTTACATGACTTAACGCATCTGAATAGGTTTCTTGGTAATGCGTGTTGGTGTGTGATATTCATGATTTTCGTGGAGCATGTTTTTGGCTGTTAAAAAAAATCTTCCACGAAAGTCACGCACCACCCTCATTTCGCGGAGGTCGCAACTGAGCATGTTGATCCGTCTTGATTAATGATGATCCTTAATAGAGCGTGACAGCATTCTTCTCTGATGTGCGCACAATTAAACCCTGCTGCTCCACATTCAGTTTCATTGCTGCAGTATCCCGAAGGAGGACAGTGACGCCAAGTCGGCTAAAAGTCTCGTTCCAGTGCTCATCAGCGCGCTCCTGCAGGTGTTCCACCTACTGCATGTGCCTGATGTTTGGGAAAACAAGCGAGACGAGAGCCACATGAAGCCACACATCTGGCTCTCTCCATCTCCTCTTTCTGCGCCACTCCATGGTACAGAGCCCAACTAAGCATGCAGCTCTGCTGTGGATTTTGAGGAGCAAGGTGGAGCGATCTGAATTGTTCAGCACCTAACGGTTGGATGAATATGTGTGTGTGGAGACAATTCGCCTCATTCACAACGTGACAGAACTTAACGATGTGCAGTTACACACGACAGCTAGTGGTTTAGATGCCCTTTTTGGTGAGGAAAGGTTGAATGAACTCCACTTCGCAGATGATGTTATCTTTACAGAATCACTGGATGGCTTAATTGCAGCATTTGCAAATATGAGTGGTGAATCAGAATGGTTGGATTTGGGATTTTCCTGGATTAAGACTAAAATACTGGTTTTCAATGACTTCCTAGGGCAAATATGTGTTTTCAAGGTGGGCAAACACAGACCAGGGCATAGTGCAGTGTGTGAAGATTAAAACTTTATTTTTAAAATCACATCTTTTCACATTTATATAATCACACAGGTTGACATCTTCATTACAATCCAAATAATCGTGCTGTGCAGCTAATTATGATGCCCCCACTAAGGTGTCAGCATAGGATCAAATACCTGAGTAATAACATGGTGGTAAATTGAAATCAATCATCTCTCAGTATCTTCGGATTAAGTATGAATTGTTGCACCAAATTCTGATAAATTCTATTTATATAAATATTTGCTGTCATTTTGGGAGTTACATGTTTCAAAGGTAATAGAAAACATTCAGATGACCATATTTTATTTTTGAGATATTTGACTGAGGCTATGGACTATATGTTTGAGCAAGTAATCAGAAATTTGGCTCGAATATCCAACCTGGTTGTTTGAATAGCAAATTAAAACTGTTATGAGGATGCAACACTGCCAATCTAATGCAAATCTTCACTGAAACATTTACTAAAAGCAAACTTGATACAAGTCTGGGAAACTGGTGAGTCAGTAATTAGGCCCCATTAAAAAAAGCATTAGTTTATCATCCCCGCCTCCATGCTGAAATCAGTGTGCATCTTTTTGTTTTTTTTTTTTGTTGTTTTTTTGGCAAGTTTCACTGACGGCAGTACAACTGGTGCAAGAACTGGCACGTCTGCTGAGTGACGAGTATCCTTTGGCCAAAGACGGTCATTGACAAGCACAGTCAGTTGCTCCGTCTCACTCACACACAGTACGCATGTTTATCACACTACTAGTGTGCAGTACAGACTGTATTCAACATGGAAACAAGATTAATTTAAAAAAATCTTATATTTTCAGTCTCACTTGGTATGCAGGTGCTGTGGGTGTCATTTTACAGGTTTGAAATGATGTTGTACGCACTTGTTTCTATGAAAAATAAAAGTCAGCCCACCCTCACCACTTTTTTCTGATGTCAAGGATGATAAACTAATTTTTTTTTCTCTAAATGGGGCCTTATGATTTCATTTCTCAAAAGAACTTACAAAGATGAACAACAGAATGAGATTCCACGGGTACTTCCGCCTGTAGAGGGTTAGATAAAAGTATAAATGAATGGATTGATTAATGATATAGATTTTGTTTAAACTTTACATGGTTTAAGTGTAAAATACTTCATGAAAACTAGACGGTACACTCACCGAGGGCCCTTACAGCACGCCAGCACAAGGTGGGTGACAATGTACACAGCACTGAACAACATGCACAAACGAATGCCAGCATTTATAAATAACTTTAAAAATAGTACAAAACGTCATATTCTGCCAGTTAATACTTACTAAGATGCCCAGTAGATGGCTGGATTTCGCTGTACAAAATGCCTGACAGGTTTGCTACAAAACAAAGTGAGCCACAGTTAATGTGCAACAGAAAACACACACAGAAAACACACACTCAGTATACTCACACAAACGTAAACACAGCCACAATGCCTGCAGTGACAAGGAGCTGACACGCCAAAATCAAATACACCTGAAAGCACACATGGTGACACAGAGGAGGGTGAATATTACACATTACAGTGGTCTCCGTTCAAAGCTGCCAAGTCGTCGTTTGTAAGAAAATAGTGTTACCTTCCTGATGAAGGCATGCCGAATGCTGAGACTGTCAAAGCCACCGCCGCTGGCAGCAAACCCATCTCTTTCTTCCTCACCTGGAGTGACAATACAAGTAGTACACTAGTTATTTGTTGTTACAGTCACGAGGATAAGAAAATACTGCAGATTTCACTGGCTTAAATACTATCCTGGATCACATCCTCTGTCAGAAACTAAGCTATGCCTTTTGCTAGACTGTAATAAAAAGAATCACAGTGGTCTGAGGTCACCAAACCACCATCTACACAAGACCTCAAAACAACACAAACTTAAAACGATACTCCAGTTATAGAGGAAAACATAAACACTCTTAATTTTTGGCTACTAGGGGAAAATATACTCTTATTTATAAATCACAGAAAATGGCCTACATCTGGCCTACATTCATGTAACCAGAGCTGAATTTTAAAAATTTACATATTTTAATGTATGGATTAAATTAAATGGATCTTCAGAGGAAGCAAAAATTATGATAAGAGAGCTCTCAGATCTGGATAAATTTAAGCGACTGCTTCCTAAGGAGGACAATGCTCATTATTGGTTCCTTTTTGTTTACTTGGAGTGATTTCTTTTATGGTTGTTTGGTTTCTTTCTTTCGTTATGGGACAAATTTTGTGAAAACCTATGACATGAATATATTTACATCTAGCAGCTAGACTTTGTTTAGCTGCATTTTTGGTTTGTGGATTCTAAAATATATGTCAACTGATTCTTACCAATTTGCTCCTGCACATGAGCTCCACTAAATATTTTTTGATTACACTGAACATAGATTTCATAATATTGAATATAATATAAATCCAGATTTTTTTTTTTTCTTAAAAATTGTACTCACCATTGCAATTATTTTTCTGAGGAACAATTTAGCAAACTTACTTACATTCTCCATCATACATTTTAATAACAGAAGTCTTTCCATGAACTTATCAAAAATTTAGGATTGTGTAAATAGTACAAGTAAACATTTTTTAGTTACTGCAATTTCTGAGACGAGGTTGGCAGAGGCATGTAGACACTGTCCAGTTTGAGGGTATGATTTCTTTCCTATAAATAGGATGAATAAATGGGGTGGTGGTGTAGCACTTTACGTTAGTTCTGCTCATCACTGTGAAATCATTCAAAACGTGTTTTTCTTTGGAAAATGTGATGGAATGTGTCACTGTGGAAATTAAATGTGAAAAATCAAAAAATATAATTATAAGTTGTGTTTACAGAGCACCAGGATGAAACATTAAAAAAATTGTGGGAAAGCTGACTAAGATGTACAAAACTATAAAAAACAATAAGTTTTTATTTGTTTGCGGCGATTTCAACACAGACATCTTAAATCCTCATGGTCAAATACATAACTGAATTTGTAAATTCTGTGTTTTGTTTGGAACTGTATCCATCGATTACCCATCCAACTAGGGTAACTGCGAATACAGCGACACTGATTGACAATATACTTACAAATGTTACCGTGGGGAATTTAGGGGGAGGGGATACTTATTAGTGATATCAGTGATCATTTGCCTTTTTTTTTTAGTTTTCAATTCTTTAGTTGACAAAACTGACCATACTGAAAGTACAAATTTCAAAAGGAAAACGAGAGTGGAAACTTTGGAAAATCTTAGAATGGACTTAAGGGATCAAAGCTGGAGTGACATTTACATTGAAGACACTGATCAATCTTATGAATCATTAATTTCTATTATCTCCAAATTATATGATAAACATTGCCCTCTGGTGTAAAATGTTGGAAATAAGCAAAATGTTGACAAACCTTGGATCTCTAAGGGACTGCAAAATGCATGTAAAAAGTGTCATTTCCCTCTACAAGCAGTTCTTAAAACTAAGAACATTTGATGCTGAGAAAAGATATAAGGCATATAAAAATAAACTAACATTATGCAATCTTGTAAAAAGCAGTATTATAGTGATTTATTGAAAAAAATAAAACAAACATTAAGGGTACTTGGAAGATTTCAAATGAAATCATAAATAAGAGAAAAGGTGTTAAAGAATATCCTGGCCTTTTTTTTTTTTTTACACAAGTACTGGTACAGTTAAGGAGCAAAAAACTATAGCAGATTACTTTAATGATTACTTTGTAAATGTGGGTAAAAATTTAGCTGATTCAATTGTATCTTCTGGAGTGCGCTCTTTGGATTACCGTAAAACAATTAATAAAATTCAGGATTCAATGTTCATTAAAGAAAGTGATGACTATGAAATAACTGACATTGTTCATAAACTCAACTGATAGCAAACATTTTGATACGTTTTTGATTAAAAATATTACTGACTGTATTGTTAAACCTTTCACACATATTTGTAACTTGTCACGGATGACTGGGAAATTTCCTTTCAAAATAAAATTGGCTAAAGTGATACCGCTGTTTAAATCTGGTGACAAACATGTCTTCTCAAATTATAGGCCAATCTCACCCCTGCCACAATTTTCCAAAATTTTGGAAAAGGTATTTTTAAAGAGGTTATATCATTTCATAACTAAACATCACATACTTAGCGAACAGCAATATGGTTTATATATATAAAAAAAACAAACAAACAAAAACACACTATTTCATTGGCTGTAATTGATTTTGTTGAACAGATTAAAAATGCAATTGAAAATAAGCAATATACTGTTGTTTTTTTTTTTATTATTTACAGAAAGCATTTGATACTACAGACCATACTGTGCTACTGGACAAACTACAGTTGCGTGTTTTTTCCTTCTTGTCTGCAGCTGTCACAGTATTCATTCCTATGTTTATAACAGATTTAACTTCTTGTTATAATTGTTCAGACGAGCTGTGCTCTGATGCGATCTGCTGACGTCACACTCACCCTGTTCACTGCTTGTTTACGCCAATCAACTTGTCCAAGTCCAGCTATTGCTCCAGAGGCTGTACTGTTGGTGTGAATAGTGATGCCGACGGCCTGAGTGTGCAACACGTGTGCGATGTATTCATAATACACCCGTAATACTGCCGTGATAATCGCAATGTGTCGGATCCGTTTCCTCACTACATGCGTTATACAACCGTGATTGTTCATCATATATTTGCTATACATTATTAATATATCTGTAATTCATACTGGGACCTTTGTCATTTTTGGCTATTTTTGTTGCGGACGACAACGAATGCCCGTACTTGTACGAGGGCTGTCAATAAAGTAACGGTCCTTTTTATTTTTTTCAAAAACTATATGGATTTCATTCATATGTTTTTACGTCAGACATGCTTGAACCCTCGTGCGCATGCGTGAGTTTTTCCACGCCTGTCGGTGACGTCATTCGCCTGTGAGCACTCCTTGTGGGAGGAGTCGTCCAGCCCCTCGTCGGAATTCCTTTGTCTGAGAAGTTGCTGAGAGACTGGCGCGTTGTTTGATCAAAATTTTTTCTAAACCTGTGAGACACATCGAAGTGGACACGGTTCGAAAAATTAAGCTGGTTTTCAGTGAAAATTTTAACGGCTGATGAGAGATTTTGAGGTGATTCTGTCGCTTTAAGGACTTCCCACGGTGCGAGACGTCGCTCAGCGCTCTCAGCCGCCGTCGTCAGCCTGTTCAAGCTGAAAACCTCCACATTTCAGGCTCTATTGATCCAGGACGTCGTGAGAGAACAGAGAAGTTTCAGAAGAAGTCGGTTTCAGCATTTTATCCGGATATTCCACTGCTAAAGGAGATTTTTTTAATGAAAGACGTGCGGACGGGTCCGCGCGTCGGCACGCGACGCTCCGCCATAGGAAAAACACCTCTGTTGAAAGCCTTAAGGACAAGTTGGAACATGTCCTGCTGTTAAACAATTTCTCATATACTCACTCCACTGAAAGCCATCAAAAGCCGCCTGGATTTTACAAATGGTTATCAACACGGAGGTGTTTTTCCTGTGCCGCCGCACCGCGTCGGCTACGTCCCGACGCGCGGACCCGTCCGCACGTCTTTCATTAAAAAAATCTCCTTTAACAGTGGAATATCCGGATAAAATGCTGACCTGGATGCACTGGATACCAAAATTAGGTTATAAGTAAAATATACATCAACTTCACCCTTCAAAACAATGTTATTTTGTCCACAAGACTTGGGATACCCCGATTATGTCAGTTAATTCATACAATTGTTACCAGCAGGGATTCATGTCATGCAAAAGTGATAGTCTTAGGGGAGGTGATAGTCTAGTGGTTAAGGTGTTGGGCTTGAGTCCAGAAGATCATGGGTTCAAATCCCCGCCTCACTGGAAAATCACTAAGGGCCCTTGGGCAAGGCCTTTAATCCCCTATTGCTCCCGGTGTGTAGTGAGTGCCTTGTATGGCAGCACCCTGACATCGGGGTGAATGTGAGGCATTACTGTAAAGTGCTTTGAGCGTCTGATACAGATGGAAAAGCACTATATAAATGCAGTCCATTTAAAAGTAGAGACCACCATCTACACATGTATATGAATTCACTGATTTTATTAAATTCTCAAACCATTACACTGTTGAATCGAATGACCTATTGTCTACAAACCTGGACTGTCAGAGGTGAACCAATCACATACGTCTATGAGATCTCACACCCAGGCATCACTCACCGTTAGTACCAAATACGAAGGAAAATTCACTGTTTTATTTGGAAGATGTAGCTCTGATAAAGACAGACATAAGTGGTTCTAAATTCTGCCTTATTGAGCTCTCCCTCAGTGAATTTTTAATTAATTTTTACCTCCTGCAACGAAACTGGGCAGCTGTTATGTTTTTGCCACTGTTTGTTTGTGAACAGCCTGTAACACAAAATTGTTCATATATTATTATTATTATTATTATTATTTTTTAATACAGAGGATTCATATCATGATAAGCAAGAACTGATTAAATTTTCTAGGTCATAGGTCAAAGTCAGGAAAAACTTTGGAAAATTAAAAAAAAATATTCCTATCCTTTAACACTGAACTAATTTTCAAAACTTCGTAACTGGCAAAGAAAGATTGAATTTCTTTCATATTTGAAAGTTATGTAGAATGGTATCCTTTATCAACTGACAAAGTTCGATCCGGATCTGATCCATAGTACAGATTTTTTAATTTAACATTAAAACCCCATTTAATGTATATTTTACATTATAGCTTTATCAAACATGTCTCAATCCCTCTCATATTTGAAAGTGAGGTGCAGACTGGAACTCACTATCACCTGACAAAGTTTGATCCAGATCTGATCCAAATTGTGGATTTTGTGGACATTTGAATTTAATATTGAAAAGCCCATTTGGTGTACATTTTGCATTATATCGCAATCAAAAGTGCCTCAATCACTTTTCTGTTATGGATTTACTTACACCACCAAAATTAGATGGAGGTTCCAATTTTATGCCTGATTGTTTATCTTCCAGTTATCAGTTGAAAACCAAGTGCCAAAAGAAATGACAAATTGTGCATAGCAGAGATAACCAATGGTCTGTGAAAATTATCTCGAGAGAGAGAGGAAAAAAAAAAATTCAGAAACTGGAAAAAAAAAAAAAAAAAAAAAAAAAAAACCCCAGCAAAAAAAAGATTCAGAAACTGAAAAAGTTACCCCCCCCCCCCCCCCCAGCAAAAAACCCTCCTTCAATTCAAGTGCATGAACTAAATGACATACTCCTGACATTTGATCAAAATCTAATTTATCTTATGATAAGTTGCTTCTTAACAGGATTCTGACTGAAAATTTTTCCAATGTAAAAATTTGTGGAATTGGAAACTAGTGTTGGCAGAGGTTTGAGCTCTATGAGCACGGTGCTCCAGTTAATTATTGCAATCTGAACAAAGAACTATGTTGTTTATCAACACAATAAATTAATAAAAAAGGCTTACTAGAGCTTAGGACATCTGTTGGTATGGTCGGTGGGATGACTGGTGGCATGGGAAGCTGAGGAGGGTAACCACCTCCTGGATATCCAGGGGGGTATTGTTGTCCTGGGTATGGTCCAGTGGGGTAAGGAGCAGAGGGCTGGCCTGGCTGAGGTCCACCATATGCAGGGAAGCCATAGGCAGGAGGTGGTGGGAAGTTTCCCCCCTGAGGGTTATACAGCGGGCCTCGAGACTCACCGTACCCCGGAGGGTAGTCTGGCCTGGACATGTCACCTGTGAAGAGGGAAAGAAAACAAAGGTCAACCGAGTTCTTAGCATCTGCACCGTAACCTGCTGGCAGTTTTACTTCCAACCTATGCAAGGAGAGACTGAGCTGAGAGAAAGAACAAAGGGGAGGCGTTGGTCTAGTGGTTAAGCGGCATTGTGAAAAGACATGGACATCAGCACTTTTTCCGGCACATTCCACCGTTACAGGAGTTTTTTTTTTTCATGGAAAAAGACGCCGAGGGACGCGCCACCGTGCCACTCTTGACGCGGCACAAATCCACCTCGGTGTTGGTCTCTCAGGACGGCTTTCAGACGGATTCCGGTTGCTTTTCTGTCGTGTGAATATCCGAGAAATTGAGCTTGAGCTGGACAAGCCCCAACATGTCCTGTGAGGCTTCATCACGGCGTTTCTTTGCGCCGAGCGGCTGCACCACGACGCGCCGAACTCCTCCGCATGTCTGTCTTAATGTGCCGGAAAAAGTGCTGATGTCCACGGCTTTTCACAATTCCTGTGCTAGTCAGAGGACATACCGGATCAAGACAGCGTCCAGTTTAGAAATGAACGACACATTCCACTGTTACAGGAGTTTTTGTCATGGAAAGAGGAACAAAGGAGGAGGAATTCCGTGCGTCACGGCGGAGCTGCATGGCGAAAAGAAACACCGTGATGAAGCCTCACGGGACATGTTCTGGCATGTTCAGCTCATGCACAATCACAATCGGATATTCACACGGCTGGAAAGCAACCGGAATCCGTCTGAAATCCACCTTTAAGCCGTCCTGTGAGACCAACACCGAGGTGGTTTTGTCCCGCGTAATGAACGGCTCCGTGGCGCGTCTCTCGGCTTCTTTTTCCATAAAAAAAAAAAAAAAAACTCCTGTAATGTGGAATGTGCCGGAAAAAGTGCTGATGTCCACATCTTCTGCCTTTTTGTGAAAGTCAGACGAGGTCCCGGATCAACAAAGCTTTCACGTTGGAAATGATCTGATTGTTTGTGCGGGGTGTCAGCCTGTCCATCGACGCTGGGAGCGCACTGCACTCTCAGCAGTTGTGGGCCATCCTTAAAGGGGCAGTAACACCCCGTAATCTGTTTAATCCCTATAAAATCGTCCCTGAAAGCCATATTAATGTTTCGAACGGTGTCCACCTGGAGGTCTCTTACAGTTTCTGGAAAAAAATTGATTTGGATCTTTGCTGCATCATTCAGACATTTATTCGCAATAAAAAAAAATAGACGAGAGGGGTGGACCACACCTCACTCAAAGCCTGCTCACAGGCGAATGAAGCAACCGACAGGCATGAAAAAACTCACGCATGCGCACGAGGGTTCAAGCTTGGCTGACGCAATCACACGTGATTCAAATCCATATGGTTTCTGAAAAAAATAATAAGGTCGGATACTTTTCTAACAGACCTCTATATATATATATATATATATATATATATATATATATATATATATATATATATATATATATATATATATATATACACACACTCAACAAAAATATAAATGCAACACTTTTGGTTTTGCTCCCATTTTGTATGAGATGAACTCAAAGATCTAAAACTTTTTCCACATACACAATATCACCATTTCCCTCAAGTAATGTTCACAAACCAGTCGAAATCTGTGATAGTGAGCACTTCTCCTTTGCTGAGATAATCCATCCCACCTCACAGGTGTGCCATACCAAGATGCTGATTAGACACCATGATTAGTGCACAGGTGTGCCTTAGACTGCCCACAATAAAAGGCCACTCTGAAAGGTGCAGTTTTGTTTTATTGGGGGGGGGGGATACCAGTCAGTATCTGGTGTGACCACCATTTGCCTCATGCAGTGCAACACATCTCCTTCGCATCATCCGTGAAGAGAACACCTCTCCAACGTGCCAAACACCAGCGAATATGAGCATTTGCCCACTCAAGTCGGTTACGACGACGAACTGGAGTCAGGTCGAGACCCCGATGAGGACGACGAGCATGCAGATGAGCTTCCCTGAGACGGTTTCTGACAGTTTGTGCAGAAATTCTTTTGTTATGCAAACCGATTGTTTCAGCAGCTGTCCGAGTGGCTGGTCTCAGACGATCTTGGAGGTGAACATGCTGGATGTGGAGGTCCTGGGCTGGTGTGGTTACACGTGGTCTGCGGTTGTGAGGCTGGTTGGATGTACTGCCAAATTCTCTGAAACGCCTTTGGAGACGGCTTATGGTAGAGACATGAACATTCAATACACGAGCAACAGCTCTGGTTGACATTCCTGCTGTCAGCATGCCAACTGCACGCTCCCTCAAATCTTGCGACATCTGTGGCATTGTGCTGTGTGATAAAACTGCACCTTTCAGAGTGGCCTTTTATTGTGGGCAGTCTAAGGCACACCTGTGCACTAATCATGGTGTCTAATCAGCATCTTGATATGGCACACCTGTGAGGTGGGATGGATTATCTCAGCAAAGGAGAAGTGCTCACTATCACAGATTTAGACTGGTTTGTGAACAATATTTGAGAGAAATGGTGATATTGTGTATGTGGAAAAAGATTTAGATCTTTGAGTTCATCTCATACAAAATGGGAGCAAAACCAAAAGTGTTGCGTTTATATTTTTGTTGAGTGCTCAACCGCACATAATATCTATATCTATATATCTATATATATATATCATGTGCGGTTGAGCACCTTGCATGGCAGCACCCTGATATTGCTGTGTGAATGAGTGAATGTGAGGCATCAGTGGAAATCACTTTGAGCTTCTGATTCAGATGGAAAAGCGCACCTTAAGTAAATGCAATCCATTTACTTAAGGTGGCTTAAAACACACACATGCTACTTACTAGGTGACATGTTTCAGACATCCCTGTCTATTTTAACATGACGACATCATGCCACCTTCTGACATTACAATATAGCTAAGGAGTTTCTGAAAAGCTGTGATGCATCATGTGATGGAAAATATGAAAGTGAAGGCTTTGAACAGCTGCACAGCCGGCTTACATAACAAAAGAATGTTCTTAAAACTGGGTCAATGTGTGTCCCCGGTTCTCAAATGCTCATGCTATAAACTTTATGGAAAAGCAATTCCATGACATAGGAACAAAATTTGTGAAAATTTTCCAACTGACATAATCCTTGTACCCAAAAACTAGTGTTCAAGATTCATGGCCTGATATGCTTTAGTTTCTCAGACATGGATGCTTTAATAAAAGGGTCCCCGCCCTAACAAATGTTTTGGATAATAATGTTTTCCAAAGCAGAACATGACGTTCTCAAAGGTCTTATTTTGTCCACAAAACAAATATATTCACTTTACTGTCAGAAACCAGAAAATATTCACATTTATGAAGTTGAACTGTGAGAAATTTAAGATTTAAGAAAAATGACTCAAGCTGGCAAATAATCATTTCATTGTTGTAGTTATGATTCCAAGCATGCAATATAACTGCTTCTTGACCCATCATTCAAACATCATAAAATACCTTAAAAAGTCCACTTTCACTGTGGCTGTCAGGGAAATGAACACACACACACACACACACACACACACACACACACACACACACACACACACACACACACACACACACACACACACACACACACACACACACACACACACACACACACACACACACACACACACACACAGAGAAAGAATTTAACCAGCCCCACCTCATACTGCCATGACATCACATCCCACATTTCTAAGCAACAGGACCAAAAAACACTAAACGGAAAAACTGCTTCAGAGTATCTGCAGCTAAAGAGTCAAAAAACAAAGCACAATTCCAATTGCCTCTGTGGACATTCAACAAGGGTGTGATTCTTTTCTGCAAGCATTTACGCAGTGTCACAACAGTTAAAAATGTCAAAAACGGTGAGCTATTCTTAAAAGTCCAAACTGTCAGCTTAAGTTTAAAAATATGGCCATTGGGTATTGTGAAGGCTTTGCGTCTATCTGTCTGTGTTCAGCATAAGTCCAGTTCTATTACTGCCAGAGTTTTCAAATTCACATGGAACATTCTTGGGACACAGACCTTGGACAAGTTCCAAGATGGCTAACTTTGACCTATTTTAAGAGGTTAAAAAGTCACATTCTGTTTCTTTTCTTTTTTTTGAGTGGCGGGGGTGACAGCCAAACAGAGTACAGCGGCACTGTGACATCAGTGGCTGGTCTGTCTAAAGTCGCTTCATTTATGTGTTAATATATCATGTTTCTCATATTTTATGTAAAAACTAGTGAGAAATAAGCATATCTTATGTAAAAGCTAGTGAGAAATAAGCACTTCCTAAACTGAAAACGCTGTTTTTGGAATGTAATAACACCTCTGAAGAGATTCAGAAGACATTTCACCAATGTTAACGTGATGACATCACAGGCTGGTTTAGCTAGCTGCAAAACTCTGTTTCGTTTGTGTGTAAATATATCCTCTTTGTCATATATTATGTAAAAGTCAGTGAAAAATAAACACTTCTAAAACTGAAAATGCAGTTTTTGGAACCTAATGACACCTCTGGAGTGAAATCACAGAGGTCAGCGTGCACGCTAACTTTTGCTAGCTCAAAGCTAACTTCCTATGGAGTTAAATTTGTCTCATTAATACCTGCAAATGAACAGAGTGTGAACTACAAATATGATTTGTCCAACTTCTGTTCTTGTCAAAAGCTCATGTACATAAACACGTAAGGCCACCTGCAGATGTCGCTAAAATGTAAATACTGTTTTTGATTGATAGAGATTTTATTAAACATGTACAAATTGCACATAAGACAATATCTTAGTCATTAAATAAAACAACTGCAAATGATAAAGAACACAACGCTCATATGGCCGAGAGTATTTTGCATTATTTTTAAAATTAGTGACGTGGTGACACACTGTTCTCACTTTCAGACGTGAACAGGCTTGTGTCAATGTGGGCACTAAGGAATGTAAGGGTGATTCTTTAACTACAGGCACTATTGGCCTTGTAAATTTAATTTCCACCACACCATTGCCTTACAATATAAAGCGCCTTGGGGCAACTGTTTGTTGTGATTTGGCGCTATATACATGTGCTCTGTTACTGTTTATCTCCATAGAAACTACCCACACAATCTTTCATACAAACTTTTTAAAAAGGGACATTATTGTTGTGGTGGAAATTACAGCAATAGTGTGGGACAACTACATTTCGTTTAAAAAAAATCACAACAGTTGTATGACATTGAATACCCCAATTATGTTTTGATTATTTTACTGATATTTTATTCAGACATATTTTAAAACATTAGAAAAAAACGTTTGTTTACTATTCATTTTTATCATTGAAGATCGTAAGTCTGGGTGTGGGACAAGCACAAAACAGCAATATTTGCATATAATGATGCTGAAAAAAGGTGAAAAAGCCATCATAGACTACTAGGACAAATTTCTTAAAACACTTTCATTGTAAAGATAACTATAAAAGTGTGAAATTTCCCCTTTTTTCTTTTTTTCATAAAATATGATCAAGGGACATAAAAGTGCCTGTAGTCTAAGAATCACCCGTAAATGCAAATTGCACAATCTAATTCCATTGTGTATTTTCAATCTGACTAAAAATACACAATGGAAACGCATTCATTTCTTAAAACAAAACAAAAACCAAAAAAAGCAACACACACGGCAATATTTTGCAATAATTAATTCTGGAATTACAATTCCTGGAAAGCTTCGGTGAAATAACAGTTACGCGGAGGTCAACGTCCTGCAGTCACATTGCATCGCTCAATGGAAATGCTCTCATTTCGCTACAGTGTTAATATAATCTAGAATTTGACATATATAGTAGAGCCATTTCTTCACCTAATCTTGATTTCTGAGCAACATGGGTGTTCACAAATCCAGGGGTGATACCTCAATGATAACACCAGGCCTCAACCAGGTTTCACACAACTCCAACATATCTAAGCCATGGTTTAACACCAGATAATTGAGCAGCAGAAATTTGGACAAAGATCTGATGTTAGTAAGTCCAAAAGTAATGTCACTGCTGATAGGAAATCAGTTTTACAACTATCAGATTTGGCTGTCTGAAGGTTTTAAGTCTGGGCCCCAGTCAAACAACATTGTAGGCAGCCAGTGCCTCTGTGCTCATTCCAAATCCACCTTCAGGCAGTGCCACTCTTGCTACTAGGCTACTTAGTCAGTTTTACCAAGGGCAGGTTTGAGCTGCACACAAAGCAGAATCTGTATGTAGTCGGCTGTGGTCCGTCACACTTTAAAGGTCAGTCAGCCTGGACCTGATAGTGAGTGGATTTTTAAGCCTTCCAGAACCAAAGGTCTGCAGTCTTACATGCCATATTCCAGGTGTGGCACTTATATCCTTACAAGATAACAAGTCCCTCCCCTACCCTCCGTCTGCCACACAGCAGCACAGGTGACAAATGGGGAGACATGCACTCATTTCTCCACAATGATACCAAGAAAAACTGCAGCAGATGGTTCCAGGTGCAGTAATGCTTGATGTTATAAACCAGGAGAGGAGAAACATTGCCAACTAAACCAAAACAGTAAAACAATCAAGAAAAAGCAGAGCGGGTGACTTGCCAAACATAATGGCACCATCTTGCTACTCCTAATCCATAACGGAAACCCAGTTAGTTATATTGTTATACAATACTGTTTTTTAAAATCACATAAAAAAAGTTATTATTGTTGACAGTATGATATAGTGAGTATAGAGCCCTAGTGGGTGGAAGACTGATAAAATTCAAGCCAATTTCTGAAACAATGTGGATGCAGAGATGCCTAGCTCAACAACTGCTCAAGTAAATATTTGAATAACTGGATAAGGAAATGGGTATAAATGTTTATGAGGTATCAACTTAAAAAAAAATGTATGCAAGCATGTGCACTGGTGAGTGATTTTAAATGAAAAAACATACTTTGATGAGTGACTAGCATAGGAATTAAAAAGTACAGGCACATCTTATCCTATTTTTCTCCACGTTTCCAAATTTGTTTGCACTACAACTTGACCCATAGTTCTGGAATTGAAGTACAGCTTTGGTGCACAGTCACCACTAAAGAATGTATGAACTCCCAGGGACATGGTTGACCCAGAGTCAGCCAAACCTAGGTTCCCATGCAGTAAAAATCATGCTTCCATCCATCCACCCATTTTCTGAACCTGTTTATTTGAGTTAAGGGTCACTTGGGGGGGAAGCCTATTACAGAAAGAACAGTTCCTGTAGTTACAGTCATGCTGCATTTCACCTGTGTCACTGTCATTCTTCTCCTTTCTATATCAAGTACTTCTGCGAAGCGTGACATACTTCAAACCACATGATCTTTGTGAATACAGAAATGTTCATTCAGTTGTTTAATTTTGTAGAAAAAAAGCAGATCACAGACATGACACAAAACTAAAGTCATTTCAAATGGCAACTTTCTGGCTTTAAGAAACACTATAAGAAATCAGGAAAAAAAATTGTGGCAGTCAGTAACGGTTACTTTTTTAGACCAAGCAGAGAGAAAAAATATGGAATCACTCAATTCTGAGGAAAAAATTATGGAATCATGAAAAACAAAACGCTCCAACACATCACTAGTATTTTGTTGTACCACCTCTGGCTTTTATAACAGCTTGCAGTCTCTGAGGCATGGACTTAATGAGTGACAAACAGTACTCTTCATCAATCTGGCTCCAACTTTCTCTGATTTCTGTTGCCAGATCAGCTTTGCAGGTTGGAGCCTTGTCATGGACCATTTTCTTCAACTTCCACCAAAGATTTTCAATTGGATTAAGATCCGGACTATTTGCAGGCCATGACATTGACCCTATGTGTCTTTTTGCAAGGAATGTTTTCACAATTTTTGCTTTATGGCAAGATGCATTATCATCTTGAAAAATGATTTCATCATCCCCAAACATCCTTTCACTTGATGGGATAAGAAAAGTGTTGAAAATATCAACGTAAACTTGTGCATTTATTGATGATGTAATGACAGCCATCTCCCCAGTGCCTTTACCTGACATGCAGCCCCATATCATCAACGACTGTGGAAATTTACATGTTCTCTTCAGGCAGTCATCTTTAGAAATCTCATTGGAACGGCACCAAACAAAAGTTCCAGCATCATCACCTTGCCCAATGCAGATTCGAGATTCATCACTGAATATGACTTTCATCCAGTCATCCACAGTCCACGATTGCTTTTCCTTAGCCCATTGTAACCTTGTTTTTTTCTGTTTAGGTGTTAATGATGGCTTTCGTTTAGCTTTTCTGTATGTAAATCCCATTTCCTTTAGACATTTTCTTACAGTTCGGTCACAGACGTTGACTCCAGTTTCCTCCCATTCGTTCCTCATTTGTTGTGCATTTTCGATTTTTGAGACATATTGCTTTAAGTTTTCTGTCTTGACGCTTTGATGTCTTCCTTGGTCTACCAGTATGTGACAAGTGACAAAGTTTTTTATTCGGCACACAAAATATTCAAATAGAAAAAAAAAAAGAACAATTCCACAAACAAACACAGACAAAACTAGTGAGTCCGAAAGGGTGTGGGCTGAAGCAAAGCTTATTAGCGCCAACCCCTGCTAGTACAAGTCCAACAATTCTAATCAGTCATATTTACATAAATATAAATTCACTACTACATGTCAACACACAGACATACACATCAATATACTATTCACTTATAATTATATTTATATAGTACCAGATCACAAGAAAGTCGAATCAAGGCACTTTACGCCAGTAAAGGCTAACCTTACCAACCCCCAGAGCAAGCACTAGGCAACTGTGGTGAGGAAAAACTCCCTATAAAGAAGAAACCTCAAGCAGACCAGGCTCTTGGGGGTGACCCTCTGCTTGGGCTGTGCCATATATACCTATATACATACGTATATACTTTACAAACATAAATATATACATACATATACACAGTCACTTATATACGAGGGCTGTCAATAAAGTAACGGTCCTTTTTATTTTTTCAAAAACTATATGGATTTCATTCATATGTTTTTACGTCAGACATGCTTGAACCCTCGTGCGCATGCGTGAGTTTTTCCACGCCTGTTGGTGACGTCATTCGCCTGTGAGCACTCCTTGTGGGAGGAGTCGTCCAGCCCCTCGTCGGAATTCCTTTGTCTGAGAAGTTGCTGAGAGACTGGCGCGTTGTTTGATCAAAATTTTTTCTAAACCTGTGAGACACATCGAAGTGGACACGGTTCGAAAAATTAAGCTGGTTTTCAGTGAAAATTTTAACAGCTGATGAGAGATTTTGAGGTGATTCTGTCGCTTTAAGGACTTTTCACGGTGCGAGACGTCATCAGCCTGTTTCAAGCTGAAAACCTCCACATTTCAGGCTCTATTGATCCAGGACGTCGTGAGAGAACAGAGAAGTTTCAGAAGAAGTCGGTTTTCAGCATTTTATCCGGATATTCCACTGTTAAAGGAGATTTTTTTAATGAAAGACGTGCGGACGGATCCGCGCGTCGGGACGCAGCCGACGCGGTGCGGCGGCACAGGAAAAACACCTCCGTGTTGATAACCATTTGTAAAATCCAGGCGGCTTTTGATGGCTTTCAGTGGAGTGAGTATATGAGAAATTGTTTAACAGGCAGGACATGTTCCAACTTGTCCTTAAGGCTTTCAACAGAGGTGTTTTTCCTGTGGCGGAGCGTCGCGGCGGCTGCGTCCCGACGCGCGGACCCGTCCGCACGTCTTTCATTAAAAAAATCTCCTTTAACAGTGGAATATCCGGATAAAATGCTGAAACTGACTTCTTCTGAAACTTCTCTGTTCTCTCACGACGTCCTGGATCAATAGAGCCTGAAATGTGGAGGTTTTCAGCTTGAACAGGCTGATGACGCTGCCTGAGAGCGCTGCGCGACGTCTCGCACCGTGAAAAGTCCTTAAAGCGACAGAATCACCTCAAAATCTCTCATCAGCCGTTAAAATTTTCACTGAAAACCAGCTTAATTTTTCGAACCGTGTCCACTTCGATGTGTCTCACAGGTTTAGAAAAAATTTTGATCAAACAACGCACCAGTCTCTCAGCAACTTCTCAGACAAAGGAATTCCGACGAGGGGCTGGACGACTCCTCCCACAAGGAGTGCTCACAGGCGAATGACGTCACCGACAGGCGTGGAAAAACTCACGCATGCTCACGAGGGTTCAAGCATGTCTGACGTAAAAACATATGAATGAAATCCATATAGTTTTTGAAAAAAATAAAAAGGACCGTAACTTTATTGACAGCCCTCGTACATATACACCTACCCATATCTATATATCTACATACGCATATACATACCCACACATTGAAATATACAATAAGTCCCACTTATAAATTGAACATTCCATATAAATCAAATTATATTTGCTTCTTTATGATACTTAGACATAATGTTCTTTTTGAGTAGTTTCTTAAATCTCACTAAGGTACTACTCATTCTAACCTCTGTTGAACATTTGTTCCATTTCCTCACCCCAACCACAGACACACAAAAACCCTTTACATTTGTTCTTACTGGTGGTTTCATAAAAATTGCACAACCTCTTAAACTATATCTGGATTCCCTCAATCGGAACAGACTCTGGACATGTCTCGGTAAGGCTTGGTTTTTCGCTCGAAATAAAGTTTGAATTGTAATGTTATCGACCAAATCAATGAATTTTAATAAATTTAAAGACACAAATAGAGAATGAGTTGGTTCACGATATTGTTTATTGCAGATGATTCGTATGGCTCGTTTTTGCAAAAGGAATATTGGATTGGTATTTGATTTGTAAGTGTTTCCCCATGACTCAACACAATATGTCATATATGGTACCATCAGAGAATGATATAAAGTAAGTAACCCTTCTTGCGGCAGTAGGTCTTTGGCTTTATACAAAATGGCTATAGTTTTTGACAATTTTGATTTCACATAATTTATATGTGGTTTCCAGCTAAGTTTATTATCAATTATAACACCTAAAAATTTATTCTCTGTTACTAACTCAATTTCCTTATTGTTTATAGTTCAATTTTTACATTTGGGTGCCTGTTTATTTCCAAATATAATACATTTAGTTTTCCCAAGGTTGAGTGACAACTTATTAGCGTCAAACCAAACCTTAAATTTTTCCAGTTCTTTCTCCACTATGTCCAGAAGCTGTTCAAGATTTTCACCGCTACAGAACACAGTTGTATCATCCGCAAAAAGGACACATCTCAGTGAACTCGACACCCAACTTATATCATTTATATAGATTATAAACAACAAAGGACCCAGCACTGAGCCCTGCGGCACCCCACATGTGACATCCCTGAGTTCAGAATTTGTATTATTGAACATACTGAAATCTGCCTTGTAAATAACTAGCTATCCATTCATATGCCAGACCTCTGATTCCATATTTCTGCAGTTTACTTAATAGTATTCCATGGTTAATTGTGTCAAACGCTTTCTGTAAATCAAAAAAAAAAAAAAACACCTATTGTGTATTGGTTATTGTCAATTGCAGTTGCTATACTTTCCACAAAGTCCATCAAAGCATGTGATGTAGTTCGAGACCTTCTGAATCCATATTGTTCTTCACAAATGATGTTATGCTTCAGTAAATAATCATTTAATCTTTTAGCAAATATTTTTTCCAAAATTTTGGAAAATTGTGGCAGGACTGATATAGGTCTATAATTAGAAAATGTGTGTTTGTCACCAGTTTTAAACAGAGGAATTACTTTGGCTATTTTCATTTGAGGAGGAAATTTACCAGTACTTAGTGACATATTGCAAATATAATTGAACGGTTTTACTATACAATCAATAACTTTTTTTAATAAAGCCATATCCAAATTATTAAAATCAGTCGATTTCTTACTTTTTGAACCATGAACCAGATCAAGTATTTCCCTTTCATGAGTACCACCAATGAACATTAAAACAGATTTGTTAAACGTTGAATTATTTACCCAGAAGTTATTAGTTGATGAGTCAATTTTACTGGCAAGATTTTTACCCACATTAACGAAGTATTCATTAAAGTGTTCAGCAATAGACTCGTCGTTATCAATCGTGATGTAGTTGTTACTCTGAAAAAATGAAGGATAATCTCTAGTTACTCTATTTGAAAAAATGAAGGATAATCTCTAGTTACTCTATTCTTTTTTACTATTTCATTTAATATGTTCCATGTGTTTTTGATGTTATTTCTATTTTTGACAAGTAACTCATTATAATATATTTTTTTACTGAGTCTCATGATATTGATTAACTTATTCTTATATGTTTTATACTTACTTTCAGCTTCCTTAGTTCGTAGTTTTATGAATTGTTTATATAGTACGTTTTTCTTTTTACATGCCCTCTGAAGTCCCTTAGTTATCCATGGTTTGTTGCTATATTGATTTCTATATATTTTGTCAACAAATGGACAGTGTTTATTATACAAACTGGAAAAAATGGAAATGAAAGCATCATATGACCTGTCAACATCATCAACAAAAACATCCGACCAATTCTGACTTGATAAATCCTCCCTTAAATTATCAATTGTTTCAGGTGTTACTTTTCTACTCATGAATTTGATATTGCTTCGATACATACAACAACCCTCCAATGCAAAGACTGAGAAAACTGGCAAGTGATCACTGATATCACTGACCAGTAGTCCCCCACTAAGATTACCGGATATAACGTTAGTTAAAATATTGTCAATGAGAGTTGTTGTATCCATAGTTATTCTGCTAGGATGAATGATGGTTGGAAACAGTCCTAAACAGTACAAGGTGTTTATAAATGAGGTAATTTGTGGATGATTGTGAGGGTTTAAAAAAATCTATATTGAAATCTCCACAGACAAATAAATGCTTATTTCTGTTGATTTTGTTGTACATTCCTAAGATAATGTCTTCAAAGGTGTCAATATTTGTCCCAGGAGCTCTGTAAATGCAACTAACAACTATGTTTTTGGAGTTTATAGATGTAATTTCTATGGTAACACATTCCATGATGTTGTCCACTGTAAATGACATGTTGTTAATGAGTTTACAGTTATAATCTGACCTTACAAACAATGCAATGCCTCCGCCCCTTCTCGTCTGCCTATTAACCAGGAACAATTCATAACCATCAAGATATACCAGATCTTTATTATCCTCATTTAACCATGTTTCTGAAATTGCAATAACTGAAAAACGTTTTTTGGATGTTTTCAAACAATCATTAATAGTGGACAGAATACGAGAAAGACTTCTGCTGTTGAAATGTATAATTGAAAAATCTTCATCATTGATTTTATAATTTTTGAATTGTTCTTCTGTAAAATATTTGCACTGTCTCACAATATTCTCACTGAAAAAGGTATCAGGATCATTTTCAGATTCGAAGGGGTGGTTAGCAGAGTTATTATAATTAAATGTATCTAAACAGAGCTCCTGGGCTGAAATAAACAGATCATTATCCTTAGTCATTATGTCTCTCTCGTCTCCGGGTGTAGATGATGTGGATGAGTGGGTTGCTCCAGTCTGCATCATGGTGCTGTGATGTGTTTGAGTCCTCATACCTATTGTTCATATTTGTCCAGCTCCTCGATGTTCCTTATTGCCATAACCTTTGCTTGTTCAGGTGATCCGTTCAGTTTGATGAATATTTTACAGTTTGAAGTCCATGTGTGCTGGATATTTCCCTGTTTCTTTAAGAAGCGTGCTTTCCTGGCGATGTCAGCATTCCGTTTGGTGAGATGTTCATTGATGAATACGTTTGTCCCTTTCAGTTTTCTTCCTTGTTTTAACAGTGCTGTTTTGTGTTTTCTGTTGATGAATCTCATGATGACGGTTCGTTTATCACCGTCATTTCTCCGGGGCAGAGGGTGGCACACTTCAATGTTATTTAAATCCATTTCTATAACTTTAGATAGGAGGAAATCAGCAACCTGGTTTTCCACAGAGCTGACCTCCTGTTCACTGGGCTCCCCTCCGCTCTCATCTGTTACCGCCCGTGCGTAGGACCGTGGTTTGATGTGAAGACCTGTGATGATGACGTCGTTAATTCTGGTGTACTGCTCCAATTCAGCCACTCTATTTTCCAGCTGCACCAGACGCCGGTCTTTCTCGGCATTCTGGAGCCGTAATGCCTTCACCTCCTCCACCAGATCCATGATTGATTTCTGTTGCTGCTTCACAACAGAAATCTCCTCTGATAGAAAGTACAGAGATTTTTTAATATCGTCACCTTCCTCCGCTGTCAGAACCTTCTTAGGCCCCATGGTCGGCTTATGAGCAGCTTGACGATCGCCGATGTTAACAGCCTGCGTTGTTTGTCACCGGGATGGATCTGCAGTGCGCTGGTGCCGCGCGGCCTCGGTGTTTCTGCGCTGATGGATCCACGGTGGCTGCACGAGGCCTCGGGGAAGCGGCACTCGTGACGCGCGGCTTTAATAACGCAGCGCGCGGCCTCAGTGAATTCACCACGTTGAGCGGGCCTCGGACGTTGTTGCTGTCCAGTCGCGGGGCTAAGTTGCCGGTTGAGGTGGTATTCCCACTGTCCGGGTTGGCAAACACCGGCGTGGCAGATGGCAACTACAAACACCACCTCTGAAAACTCAGGTACAAACTTTTTGCAGCTCGCTCTGACGACACGCAGCTCTCTGACGACACGCAGCTCTCTGACGAGAGTGTGACCCCCCCAACTGTATGAGTGTGTGACCCCCAAAAGTATGTTTGCCTTTAACAACCTTCCCATGTTTGTATTTGGTCCAGAGTTTAGACACAGCTGACTGTGAACAACCAACATCTTTTGCAACATTGCGTGATGATTTACCCTCTTAAGAGTTTGATAATCCTCTCCTTTGTTTCAATTGACATCTCTCGTGTTGGAGCCATGATTCATGTCAGTTCACTTGGTGCAACAGCTCTCCAAGGTGTGATCATTCCTTTTTAGATGCAGACTAACGAGCAGATCTGATTTGATGCAGGTGTTAGTTTTGGGGATGAAAATTTACAGGGTGATTCCATAATTTATTCCTCAGAATTGAGTGAGTCCATATTTTTTCTTGATTTCTTATAGTGTTTCTTAAAGCCAGAAAGTTGCCATTTGAAATGACTTTAGTTTTGTGTCATGTCTGATCTGCTTTTTTTCTACAAAATTAAACAACTGAATGAACATCCTCCGAGGCCGGTGATTCATCGAGTCATCATCATAGTCACTCAAGAATTCGCTGAATTGGCGCCATCCACATCCTCGCCAGCCAGCCATTGTTTACATGGTTTTGAAACACTGGAACTGGGGCTGCCAGAGGGATCATGAGAAACTTTAAAGCAGTGAATTCCTCATTTTCAGGGGAAAGAAGGCTGCTTATGTTGGCTGCTTTACAAGCAGCCTTTGAAATGGGATAGCCTAGTGCCGACATTTATGATGTGGACGGCTGCTGAGTACAGCCTCAGAAGCATGCAGCTGCTGAATTCCCAAGCGCAGCACCAACGGACTGAGAAACTCCTTTGTCCCTCAGGCCATCAGAATGTACAACTCCTCACTAAGGCGGAGGAGGAGTAACAGGACGAGAGGAACAGTAGTAACCAGTAAACCAGTATGTCTGGTATTTACAGTAGTGTTCTGAATAATTGTAGTGCTACGTGACTAAAAAGATTAATCAAGGTTTTGAATATATTTCTTATTGTTACATGGGAAACAAGGTATCAGTAGATTCAGTAGATTCTCACAAATCCAACAAGACCAAGCATTCATGATATGCACACTTGCGTTTATTCTTGCAAATAAATTAGCTTCACACAGGCGTCTTCTAACTGTCACAGCACTTACAGGTAACTCCAGACTGTCTTTGATCATCCTGGAGCTGATCAATGGGTGAGCCTTTGCCATTCTGGTTATTCTTCTATCCATTTTGATGGTTGTTTTCCATTTTCTTCCATGCATCTCTTTTTTTTTTTTGCCATTTTAAAGCATTGGAGATCATTGTAGATGAACAGCCTATAATTTTTTGCACCTGCGTATACGTTTTCCCCTCTCCAATCAACTTTTTAATCAAACTATGCTGTTCTTCTGAACAATGTCTTGAACGTCCCATTTTCCTCAGGCTTTCAAAGAGAAAAGCAGTTCAACAGGTGCTGGCTTCATCCTTAAATAGGGGACACCTGATTCACACCTGTTTGTTCCACAAAACTGACGAACTCACTGACTGAATGCCACACTACTATTATTGTGAACACCCCCTTTTCTACTTTTTTTTACTAACAGCCCAATTTCATAGCCTTAAGAGTGTGCATATCATGAATGCTTGGTCTTGTTGGATTTGTGAGAATCTACTGAATTTACTGGTACCTTGTTTCCCATGTAACAATAAGAAATATAGTAAAAACCTGGATTAATCTTTTTAGTCACATAGCACTACTATTATTCTGAACACTACTGTATAAGGTCCCACAGTTGACCATGCATTTCAGAGTAGAGCTGCCACAAACGACTATTTTGACAGTTCACTAGCCAACTATTATTTTTGCGATTAGTCGACTAGTCAGATAATATGTAAATTGCAGCTCACCACCTTTTATCGATATTGATACGATTATCGATTCCGCTTATCAATCCGATTACTTATCGATTCCCTTATCGATACCTCCTGTGAATTTTCTGTGTGCTACAGATAGACTTTACAGGTTTTCTATGTCAACATTTGATTGAGTCTTAAAATAAATAAATATGAAATTGGTCACAGGATCCTTGAACTCTGGACATAAACTCTACATGGACTTGATTTCTGGACATAAATAGAAAAAAAAAATCTGTAGTTTTTGTCAAAAGCATTTCCTTTCTGACATTAACGGCATGGATGTCTCTACATACGTCTGAGCTAAGCTCAGCTGTCTTCTGGAGTCTGCAGGTCTGCAGCCACACAGTCTTGAGCTGCTACACATCAGCCAGGACGTCTCATTTTGGGAGGGAAAAAAAAAACAAAAACATTTTGATCGATTGCAGTTTATTGTTTGTATTACAATATTTGGGAAGAGGTGTCATTTGATTTAAATGGCAATTCGCTTTGAAGTTATTAATTCCGAGCAGACTCTATCTTTCTAACTTGACTCGGCGGCGCAGCGTTTGGAGCAACAGAGGACGATTCGGAGAACGATTCGCGTTTCTTTCTCACAACAACACAGGAGTCCCAGTTAGTCATTTTAATCCACACAAAACTGACTCATGATTGACATATTTTAATGGCTTTGAGATAGGGATGCACGATCCACAATTTTTCTCTTCCGATCCGATCCCTATACCTGAATTTGGATATCTGCCGAAACCGATACTTTTCCAATCCGATACCAGAGCTCTGTTTGCTTTAATATTATTATTTTTATATGAGGATTTTCTTACAAAGCAGACCTGAAAATTGAGCTACAATTTGCCAGAAGGTGCATCTAAGACCAAAGCCTAGATTTGATGTTTTCATGAAAGAATTAAGTACTTCTATTTTATAGACTTTTATAGCCTTATTTTATAGACTTAAAGAGAAAAGACAGCATTCTCTCTCTCCATCTCACTCTTTGTCTGTCTCCCTCCCTTTCTTTCGCTCTGCCTGTCTCCCTCTCTCTGTCTCTCCCTTTCTGTCCATCTCTCGCTCACCGTTTCTCGCTTTCTCTTTCCCTCCGTCTCTCTCTTTTTCTTCCTCTCTCGCTGTTTAAGTGCTGCACAACCTTCAAACTTTTGGAAAACACAAAGCCTTTCAACTATAAAATAAGTATCATCATCGACGCTCACGATTTCAATGGATAAAACGATTTTAATGGAGACTTTTTCCCCTTTCAGCAGACAGAATCTCTGGTCAGCTTCTCCTCCTTGGCTGCATGCTGAGCTGGTGTTTTACAGCCTCGGGACAGTGAAACGGCTAACTTTTTAGCACATATTTTTAGCAACAATTCAGTTAATTTTTCAGAAAATCCGTGCTCAATGAACAGACAATTTGAAGCCGAGAGCCGGACAGAAATTTGCCGCTAACCGCAGCTAGAACACGGAGGAAGAGAGCTCCCTCAAACAGCCCGGCTTCAGAAAAACCTCCCCTCCTCCCACTCATCAGTAAACAAGCAGAGAGCAAACAACAGCAGTTGAGAGGATTCACAGGGGTTCTTCTCCGGTATCCGAAAATGCCGCGAGTTGAATTGGTATTTTCCGATATGTGAATTACGTCGGTATCAGAACCCAATAATGATCCGGGATCGGATTGGTCCCATCCCTACTTTGAGAGGGGATAAGAAACGGAGTAGCTACTTCTGAAGAGGAGGGAAGCAAAGATCCAACGAAGCAGCGGATCGTAGCACAGCTTCACTGATTCAAGGTTCAAAGCAAATGACTCGTCGACTGCTAAATTAGTTGTCGATGGTTTCAATAGTCGACGTTGTCGTGACTAGTCGACTAGTCATGGCAGCCCCATTTCAGAGCACAAACCAAGCATGAAGTCAAAGGAATTGTCTGTAGACTTCCAAGACAGAATTGTCTTGAGGCACAAATCTGGAAAAGGGTACAGAAACATTTCTGCTGCTTTGAAGGTCCCATTGAGCACAGTAGCCTCCATCATACGTAAATGGAAGAAGTTCAGATCCACCAGGACACATGATGGTCACTTTGTCAGAGTTCCAGCATTCCTCTGTGGAGAGAGGAGAACCTTTCTGAAGGACAACCATCTCTCCAGCAATCCACCAAACAGGCCTGTATGGTAGAATGGACAGACGGAAGCCACTCCTTAGTAAAAGGCACATGGAGTTTGCCATAAGGCACCAGAAGGAGTCTCAGACCATGAGAAACAAAATTCTCTGGTGTGATGAGACAAAGAATGAACTCTGTGGTGTGAATGCCAGGCATCATGTTTGGAGGAAACCAGGCACCTTCCCTACAATGAAGCATGGCATTGGCAGCATCATGCTGTGGGATGTTTTTCAAACAGCAGGAATGGGGAGACTAGTCAGGATTGAGATCAAGATGAAGGCAGCAATGTACAGAAACATCCTGGATGAAAACCTGCTCCAGAGCGCTTCTGACCTCAGACTGGGGTGACGGCCAGAGCCCGGACCTGAATCTGATTGAACTTGAGAGGTGCTACAAAGAGGAATGGGCAAAACCACCCAAAGATAGGTGCACCAAGCTTGTGGCATCATAATCAAGAAGACTTTAGGTTGCAATTGCTGACAAAGGTGCATCAACAAAGTATTGAGCAAAGGTTGTGAATACTTATGTACATGTGATTTCTTAGTTTTTTTTTTTATTATTATTAATAAAATTTGCAAAAAATTTCCAATAAACTTTTTTCATGTTATGGCGTCTTGTGAGTACAAGGAGGGGAAAAAAAATTTTTTTACTCTATTTTGGATTGAGGCCATAACATATTATGTGGAAAAGTGAAATCCTGTCAATACTTTCCAGATGCACTGTACGTAAAACATACAAACGGTGCAATTTTATTTTTGTAAAAAAAATTTGCCAATTTTGTCTTTTTTAAAATCTGCATGTAATAGAAGAATTTGTTAATAGTCGGTACAAGCTACTAAAATGATGGTATTGTAATACACTCATCTGCTGCTGTTTTTTATTAATGAAAAACATTTCACTGACTTCATGGTTAGCTCACCCCTCCCATAATACAAGACTATATTTACCCAGTTACTCATCAGTTATCACAGAGCAAACAGGAACGCCCTTTGTCTGAAAGTGTTCATTTGAAGAAAGCTGCTTCTGACATGGGAGAAAGACGTGCGGGTGGAGACGCAAACGCCACGACCAGGAAACTCATATGTACAGTTGTGCTCAAACGTTTACATACCCTGGCAGAATTTTTGCTTTTTTGGCCATTTATTCAGAGAATATGAATGATAATTAGGGATGGGTATTGATAAGATTTTATCGATATCGATGCCATTATCGATTCTGCTTATCGATCCGATTCCTTATCGATTCCCTTATCGATACCTCGTGAATTTTGTACTAAAAGTAGGCTTTACAGGTTTTCTATGTATTTCATTGAGTCTTAAAGTAAATAAATATGAAATTGGTCACTGTATCCTTGATCTCTGGACATAAATAAAAATAAACAAAATGGTGTTTCGCTTTGAAGTTATTAATTCAGACTGGATTCTATCGTTCTATCTTGACTCGGCAGAGAGCCACGCAACGTTTGGAGCTGTGTGACAGAACAGAGGACGATTCTCGTTTCTTTCTCGCAACAAGACAGGAGTCCCAGTTAGTCACTTTAATCCGCACAAAAGTGACTCACGATTGACATATTCAGGGATGAAAGTGGTGAAAAACAAAAAAAGCTGAAACTCAAAATTACCCCCCCCAACACCACCCACATGAAAATGTTTCAATTCTAGAAGCTCTGAAATGCAATCTGGGACTATTCCAGACGATAAACTGGAGTGAGTGCAGCATCCATTTAGGTGAGGAAAAAAAAACAACTTTCCTTATTCAAATTCATTCCAGTAGTATTCTGCTCTTACTAGGATGCAGCAGTTTTCTAGTTTGGCAAATAGTTCTGGAGGAAATCACTGAAGAAATTAACAAATTGAAAATATGGTTTGACCGAAACAAACTGTCATTAAACTTAAATAAGACAGGGATGAAATGGAGGTGTAAGAGTCACTAGGTGTTCACAGGAAACATTTATTTCTGTATGTATTTATTTATTTATTTATGTATGTTCATTGTTAGTTGCTTTTATATTTTCTGTTGTGTTTCTATTCAGGTTCGTTTTCTCTTTCTCTAAAATTGTATATAATAATCATTAGATTATTAATATATAAACAAAAATAAATTTAAGAAATATTACAATTTGAAAACAAATGCACCCAAACATGATGACAGCTGCAACTGCTTAATGCTAACTTTTAACATTGAAAATGCCATAGATACGCTAACGCATTAGCATCGCTCCCGTTTTTAAGTTATAAAATACATCTATCAACTGTTTCAGAAGACCATAACAGGTCGGTTTAACATTGAAAAGGTAAATAATACTCACAGACGTATGCTCTTTAGGGTTTTAGCGGGGGAAAATTAAGCGAAAGAAACAAAGAATAAATGAAGCAATAGATCGAAGCATTGCTTCAATCTGCGAACCACTGCTTCGATTGATTCAAGGTTCAAAGCAAAGCTGCGCTGCAGAAAAGTTGATTACGGACCCACTGCAGGGTCTGTAATCAATGTAGAGAAATGATCATTTTCCTGACAAACACCCCCCAAAACAACGGCCACTCTGGCCTCGATACCCGCAGCCGCAGAGCTCCGTGGCCACTGAGAGAGGTTTGTATCTTTTTAATGACTTGGATTCTCTGCGGGTCCCACATCCGTACCAAACAACGGTAACACCGGAGGCAGTGTGAGCGAGGGGTAAGCGCTGGTGGCCAGTGAAGTCACCAGTCAGTCAGTCAGGCTACACGTGTGAGTGAACGCAGCCTGTGAAAAACTGGGCTGTGAGTGTAACTTTTCATCAAAATCCCCACTGATAAATCCACTGTGCACCCTGTTGATGAATAGATGAAAAAGCTGATCAAATCTGATAAGGATCAGACTGAAAAAGGCATTTTTTTGAAGAGTTAAATTTGATGCACTTAAAGTGTGTGTCCTTTCGCTCCATGTGCAAGGCAGAGTGCAGCCACTGGACCAAAACATGGAGGTGTGCCTTTTTTTTTTTTTTTTTTTTTTTAAGTACACGAACGCACTGCAGTAAGTCTATTTCTGATGATCAGTGCAAACCCTCTTTCTCTTAAAAGGGTTTATTTTACACAGTGTCCCACTTTGAAAAGTAGCAGCATCTGATGCTCCATTGATTAGCTCCTTACAACGGTTATGCACATGCTCTATGTCTTCTCCATTTTTTGTGGGAGTGTTACAGCACCACATATAGGCCTAGCATATACAACCCCTGGCAAAAATTATGGAATCACCGGCCCCGGAGGATGTTCATTCAGTTGTTTAATTTTGTAGAAAAAAAGCAGATCACAGACATGACAAAACTAAAGTCATTTCAAATGGCAACTTTCTGGCTTTAAGAAACACTATAAGAAATCAGGAAAAAAATTGTGGCAGTCAGTAACGTTACTTTTTTAGACCAAGCAGAGGGAAAAAAATATGGAATCACTCAATTCTGAGGAAAAAATTATGGAATCATGAAAAACAAAAGAACGCTCCAACACATCACTAGTATTTTGTTGCACCACCTCTGGCTTTTATAACAGCTTGCAGTCTCTGAGGCATGGACTTAATGAGTGACAAACAGTACTCTTCATCAATCTGGCTCCAACTTTCTCTGATTGCTGTTGCCAGATCAGCTTTGCAGGTTGGAGCCTTGTCATGGACCATTTTCTTCAACTTACACCAAAGATTTTCAATTGGATTAAGATCCGGACTATTTGCAGGCCATGACATTGACCCTATGTGTCTTTTTGCAAGGAATGTTTTCACAGTTTTTGCTCTATGGCAAGATGCATTATCATCTTGAAAAATGATTTCATCATCCCCAAACATCCTTTCAATTGATGGGATAAGAAAAGTGTCCAAAATATCAACGTAAACTTGTGCATTTATTGATGATGTAATGACAGCCATCTCCCCAGTGCCTTTACCTGACATGCAGCCCCATATCATCAATGACTGTGGAAATTTACATGTTCTCTTCAGGCAGTCATCTTTATAAATCTCATTGGAACGGCACCAAACAAAAGTTCCAGCATCATCACCTTGCCCAATGCAGATTTGAGATTCATCACTGAATATCACTTTCATCCAGTCATCCACAGTCCACGATTGCTTTTCCTTAGCCCATTGTAACCTTGTTTTTTTCTGTTTAGGTGTTAATGATGGCTTTCGTTTAGCTTTTCTGTATGTAAATCCCATTTCCTTACAGTTCGGTCACAGACGTTGACTCCAGTTTCCTCCCATTCGTTCCTCATTTGTTTTGTTGTGCATTTTCGATTTTTGAGACATATTGCTTTACGTTTTCTGTCTTGACGCTTTGATGTCTTTCTTGGTCTACCAGTATGTTTGCCTTTAACAACCTTCCCATGTTGTTTGTATTTGGTCCAGAGTTTAGACACAGCTGACTGTGAACAACCAACATCTTTTGCAACATTGCGTGATGATTTACCCTCTTAAGAGTTTGATAATCCACTCCTTTGTTTCAATTGACATCTCTCGTGTTGGAGCCATGATTCATGTCAGTCCACTTGGTGCAACAGCTCTCCAAGGTGTGATCACTCCTTTTTAGATGCAGACTAACGAGCAGATCTGATTTGATGCAGGTGTTTGTTTTGGGGATGAAAATTTACAGGGTGATTCCATAATTTATTCCTCAAAATTGAGTGAGTCCATATGTTTTTCCCTCTGCTTGGTCTAAAAAAAAGTAACGTTACTGACTGCCACAATTTTTTTTTCTTGATTTCTTATAGTGTTTCTTAAAGCCAGAAAGTTGCCATTTGAAATGACTTTAGTTTTGTGTCATGTCTGTGATCTGCTTTTTTTGTACAAAATTAAACAACTGAATAAACATCCTCCGAGGCCGGTGATTCCATAATTATTGCCAGGGGTTGTATATACTAAAGTCTATGTACAGAGATATTTCTTGGAATGGTATCGTGTTTATGGAACACTTTTTGAAAATGACAAAGAAAATGATCATATCTGTTTCCGTGTGGACAAGGCCTTTGTTTGTAATTTTAGATAAGATGTAAAGCTGAAGTTGCAGGAAATGGCAAAATGCCTGCCCCCCCCCCCCCCCCCCCTTCAAATAATTCCAGTGTCATCATGCTCTAAATTTCTGGGGAGAGCCCTGCCCCGGTGTACATAAAAAAAATGTCCAAGTGCAACTGTATAAGGAAAAGTGTAGATTGAAAAATACAAAAAATATGTAACTACATATTTTTGCTTTTTTTTTTTTTTTTGGTATTTATTTGATTTGTGTGTGTATGTTGTTGCCCATCACCCTACATTTACAGTGTCTTGAAAAAGTATTCAGCACCTTGGGATTTTACACATTTTTTTATACCATCTTAAATACAAAAAGTCAGGCTTCTCAATATTAAAATTTCTAAAGTTATCCTCAAACTCAAAGCAAATATCTACAACTCGTTATAAATTAAATATCAAGCCTAAATGATTGGTTGCATAAGTAATGGCCCCCTTTGGTATGACACACGTAAATAGTTTTATTGTCAGTTCACTTCAAACAAGTCGGGATGGATACATAAACATAAAGTCACTGACTATATTTTGGACTTAATTTGCACCAGTCTTTAATACAAACCGTATAGTACTGTATAGTAACTGTCTGGGGGAGGCAGTTCTCAAAAACTAAGTGACGGCAAGAAGGAGACGAGTGAAGAAAGCCACCATGACACCCAGACAATGCAGACATAGGCTTCTGTGGCTGTGATTGCAGAATTTGTGCAGTGAAAATTTTGGGTATCCATTTTTGTCCTACAAAAGTCCTTTTCCCATTCGCTAATTATGTTCCTTGTCAGCTGATGCCCACAGAGTCCGTCAGAAAGTTTTGTGTATGCTCAAAACTTCAAGCAAATATTGGGCAGAAAGCTTTCCCGGTAGCTACACATTTATTTACAGTTTTGTCCTCTACTTGGTTCTTTACTTACTTATACTGATACGCATGCATTTATGTCCTGTGGCTGTCCAATGCTTCAGACAGGACTTCCCATTGGCCAAATCTCCAGTGCCGGGTTTGTATTCTGCAAGGGCGGAGATAGAACAGTTCCAGATGCAGCAACATGCAGCACGCAGACTGTAGAAAAAGACTGCACAGCTGTGTGCTTTTTTAAATTTGGATTTCACAGTCCACCCAGCAGATTCTCTGGGCGAGAAGGAGCTGGAGAGTTGTTTGATGTCCTTGGTGATGCAGACACATTGAACTCCGGCACAATGAGAAGATGCTGTCATTGCATGAACAGAGTGAGGAAGTAGTTATAATGTCATGATTCCCAATTGAGACGGATTCTATTCATATTTGCAATCAGATCTCTGTGATTCCCACTCAAATTCGGCTTCCCGCAGCGCGCATCTGTCTAAAAATATACCAGGGTTTCTTGTAATTCTTCTGCTTCTATGTGGGTTTCAGCTTTGCCTGACAACACAAAAAAAAGTTCTGCTGTTAAGCTGTGTCATTCATAAACAGGAATCTCAAGTGCTCAGGTACAGTTGAAGTACAGCCACAACAACTCAAAACTAAAACTGTTTGGTCCACTGGCTGCTCTCCACCTCCGCAGATTAAGTGAAAAGATGTGTACTTTAAGTGAATCATGCTTAACTATTAAAAAAAGAAGCCTTTATTCAGATTTGATAAGCGTTTTTAATCAACAGACTGTAGAGTTAATTTATCAGTGCAGCTTTTGTGGAAACATTGTACTCCACGGCCATTTTTCAAAGGCTGTTATTCGCCAAGTATCCACAGAAAATAAGGAAGCTGACTTTGGTTTAAGCTGCACTCTGTACAGCATGTATACGCTAAACACTGAATAAATCACAGTAATAAAAATTCAAGTAAAATGTGCAATTAGGGCTGTGCAATTAACCGAATTTCGATCGCGATATCGATATTTGTATCAAACGATCTCCAAACTCATATAATCGAGTGAAACGATTTAAGGGCCTTTCATCAGGCCAATCCATCAACATGTTCCAAGATGCATGATGTCAGACGCGTCGCTTCAGAAGCGGCAAGGGGGCAGAGATTGCGGCTATGTCACACTCTGGCTGTTTCTACAACCTGAAAAAAGTTCAGCGATCGCCTTCTTGAATTTGCGTCGCCTGAACCACAAAAAAGCTTTAAAAAACAGCAGTAGAACGATTCTCCCATCACCCTGCTGTGAGAAGCTTTTTTTTCCAGCTACTTTTCGGAGTGACGCCGACAGAGGGAGGACTGATGACTTGGTGGGATATCGATCGAACCGCGACAGCGGGCAGACCCGCATGGAGAAGCCGGCCTTCAGGCATCATTCCTGAGCAGAGCGAGGCAGGCAGCCGGGGTGATGGAGCAAACCCACTCAGTCCGAAACCTCCCACTTTTTGGATATATGCGAAGTCCCAGTTTGCCCAACGGAGTTTAGTTCTGCAGCTTTATCGAGGTGAGAATAATGTAAAAATAAAACGTGACATTTACTGAACTGCTGTGGAGGTTTATTGATCGGCTAACGTTAGCTTAGCCTTTTAGCACAGTTGATCTGAGTGAACGCTTTAATTTGTAAATGGTTCAGTCTTTTTTATTTTTACCAAATAAAGCTACAGCTTTTTTCAGACACCACAAAAGCTCAACTTTAAATAACTTATTTTTCGGGCATTTTTTTCCATCGTTCCCCCCCCCCCCCCTTTTGTTTTTTCCTTTTTTATATATAAACTGTTTAGTGTTTCTTTATATTTAAAGAAATATTTTTATTTGTCCTAATCAGGAACATTTGCTGTGCAGACAACCAAACTTCCATTGATGAGCTGAACACCACGAAGTCCAGTCGAAAGAAAACATCTCTGCTCTTCAAAAGAGGACAAAAGTGTCTTTCAGAAAAACCACCAGAGTTCAAAGCTGCAGAAGAGACCTTCATCTGGTCCCGAGAATCCAGCAGAACATCACCTGCTTCTAAATAAAAGGCTCTTTCAACAGCAACTATTTTATTATTTTTAAAAAAGCTGTTTCATTTTATATTTTAACAATAAATGAAAGGATCATTAAAAATGTCCATGAATCAAAGTCCAAGGGACATTTGCACAAGTAGAAGCTCTCCACTTATTGCGCTCAAATTCATATTTTAGAAATGACTCTGTCCTGATAACAACATTAAAGGCAATTACATATTTTGGCGAAATTACAAGTTGAAATGACCATTAAAAAAATTCATCATGATTCATGAGGTTTATGTCACAGAAATCCTACTTTACAATCACACTGCAGTCATTGTTAAATTATTTCTTGTTGCATTTATAATAAACATATGTATTTATGTACAGTGTCTGTTTTTCTGGTTGAAATGAGATATAAATAATCTACCAGACTTAAAAAAAATGTACAAATTTCCATGTTATTTTGTCTAAAAATAAATGACAGGTTCCTTATGTTAAACAAGAAATGATCTAATCTGAAATAACAGGTGGTTTTAATTTACAGATGAAAGGTTTCTAAAGAACCATTTGATTTATTTAGCTATTTTAATTACAAGTGTTCTAAACTTTTTTTAAACAGTAATCAGAAATTCTGAGGTAAACAAACAGCAAAAAACATTTCCATTTTTCTTCAGAAAACTGCTCCATAAATGAGCAGTCCTGTGACACGTCTAACAATTTTTTTTTTTTAGAGAGAGAGAAATGATGAATAAATGCATTGTGTAACTAAAAAAAAAAAAATCCTCTGAATAATCGTAATTTCAGTATTTACCTAAATAATCGTGATACTGATTTTTTCCATAATCAAGCAGCCCTATGTGCAATAAGACAAAAAAAAAAAAAAAAAATAAAGAAAAGAATGTCCTGTCTGCAGACTAAAGATTTCACAGACCGTGTGGGCTTACAGTTCGGCAAAGCTCCAAAACTCTTAATGTGAAAAATAAATAATTACCTGATAAAACGGAGAGAGAGGAAACACCCTAAACTTAAAAATCTGCATGATGGCACAGCAACATTGTGCCACTGCTTAGGGAGAGCCCTGCCACTATTGATAGTTTAAAAAACACAAAAGTACTTTTCATCGGATTACTCGATAAAATAATCAATAGAATACTCGATTCCAAAAGACAGCTGCAGCCCTAGGGTGCGAATACTTATATGCATGTGATTTCTTAGTTTTTTATTTGTAATAAATTTGCAAAAAAACAAAAAAAACAACAATAACTTTCATGTTGTCATTGTGGGCTGTTGTGAGCAGAATTTGGAGGGGAAAAAAAAACAGTTTTCTTCATTTTGGAAAAAGTGAAGCGCTGTGTTACTTTCTTGATGCACTGTAAAGCTGTGTTCCCACACTGGAAGAACACAGCATCATTCCAGAAATGGTTGCCAGATCCTGTTGTATAAAATAAATAACTAAAACTGCAAGTTCACAGTGATTTCTAGTTGCAGGTTTGCTGTCCTGTGATAGACTCTGTGACTGCTGGGATAGGCTCCAGCTCCCCACCATGGCCCTTAAATGGAGTAAGCGGGTATAGAAAATGGATGGGTAGATGGTTTCTCTGTTCAACGATATGGATATTGTGCGCAGGGTTCTCCCTAGGAATTTAGAGCATGATGGTGCTTGAGGTCAAGGGGGGGCGGGGCATGTTTGTGTTCTCTGTATAACAAATGAGTCTTCTGTAAAAAATATGCACCCCTACATTTGAAGTATGGTGGTGTCCCTTTAGGCACTAAAACCTTACTTCATTTTTGTTTTTAGTTATGGGGATTTGAACCGCAATTGTTGGCCAAACAAGCAATGTCCAAAACCAGGAAGACAGTATTGTTACCTGCAGAAATCCATTGCACCCAGCTCAAAAAAGTGATTTTATTTTTCAACAGTAACTTGTGAATGTTGAAGTTCCCGGTGTCACCAACCGAATGGTTCCCACCCTTAAAAATTAGTCCACCCTGCCTTCACTGCACACGCATCATTTTGGACCACAGCAGCATGTCTGAGAAGGACTCTCTACGCCCAAAGCGATCAAAGGTGATTTCATTAATAATCAGGTGTCTCAGCAGGTGATTTAATTGATGATCAGATGTTTATGTTCAGGGGAGCAGGTGGGAAGCTCGTCAGCAACCCACCTGCTGAGGTGATTGGTTGCAAGGAAAACCGGCAGTGTCTCAGCCCTTGTTACCCACCCCTGGAATAATGTGATTACTGACCATCAGATGCCAAGGTAAATCCTCTTAAATCATTCTAAAGTCAGTTTTAAGCAGAAACGAGGCGATATTTGGTGAGTCGCTACTGACGCCACCCCTGCCACATTTCTCCATGTAAGGTGCAGTTGCATCAGGAAGGGCATCTGGCGTAAAGCTTGTGCCAAAACAACATGCAGATCTACCTTGGATCAGCTGTGGCAATGCCGAGGGGAAATGAGGGAACAGCCGAAGGGACTTACTTTATATGATACAGAAATTACAATGGAAGAGCAGGATCAGAATGGACCAGAAGTATGTCAATTACCATAAAAACATTAGTTTCCCTTAGGTACAGGCATTCTGCTGTGCAAAAACTAGGAAAAAAAACCCCCAAGAGTTTTCAGAGAAATGTTAATGTTGTGGAAAGAGGTTTGACAATCAAAGTCTGAGATCAGAAAAAAAAATAGTAACAGGAAACCACTATACTGTGGGGAAGATTTGTCCATGTGTTTTAGTGAAGGGAAGTAAACACCTATCAGAATCTGCTGGGAGAGCTCTAGGATCAATACAGAGTAGAATGAAGATCTTACAGGATATAGGTTTCTCTGCATTTACAAAACTTTATGATGCAATAGTTGGTTGTATTTTGTTTTATGCTTTTATGTCAAACATATTAGTATTCTTCAAAACAGAGTGGTTTGATGCTTCTTAGGTGTTCATAAGTTCACTGCTAAACTGGCTGTAGAGGGTGACATGGGGTGGGAGCCCTACGTTATAAAGCAGAGAGTAGAGATGCTTCATTTATGGAACTACTTCACTAAGCTACCAGAGAACAGGCTGACCCAAAAAAAATTTCATGAGAACATGAAGTAGCTGAAGAAAGGGAATAAATAAACAGAGATGGCCAACACATATACAGGGCTGGAAATTTGAATCTGCCTGGTCATACCCACAGCTGGCTATTTTGGGGTAATTTTCAGTTCAACTTTTTTAAAAAATGGTACCAGTTTGTTCCCCATGTCATGATCCAGAATATATATAGTTTTTAGGGCTACATATTATAGTTTGGGAGTTTATCCTGGACAGACAGAAGTGGCAGCATGAAAAGCACATAGTACAACAGTGTATGGTCTTACAAAAATGGCTATTTTGGGGGTAATTTTCAGTTCAACATTTAAAAAAATGGTACCAGTTTGTTCCCCATGTCATGATTCAGAATATATATAGTTTTTAGGGCTACATATTATAGTTTGGGAGTTTATCCCGGACAGACAGACATAGCCCTTTATGTATATAGATTTTGGATTTGAATTACAATTACATGAATTAACTGCAGTGAAATTTAAATTTCTTGAAACAATTTTTTTTTTCAATTATTACAAAATTCAATGGAAAAATTATATCTGTAAGAAGACAAAAACTAAGAAATTCTATACAATTTAAGGAGGAATACCCGACTGAGCCTTATGTGAAGCTAAATTTGTCTTGGAAACAGCAGTCCCTTTGTGCCCAGATTAGATCTGGTAGTCTTCCTCTGGCAGTGTAAGTGGGCAGGTATAAGGGTCTTTCTGAACAGGAGAGAGTTTGTATTTTTTGTGACCTTGATGTTGTGAAAGATGAGTATCATTTTGTTCTTTTCTGCCCTTTGTACTCAAAAACAATACAATAATGTAGATGTGTTTTGGTTTTCTGAGGAGAAAATCTTGAAACGGATCTTTGAAAAAGAAACATTTGTGTTAGCTGTTTTTGTCTGTAAAGCCTTGGAAAGGAGGCCACGTGTTGTACTCTGAAATTGTATTTGTATTGTACTGTGGAACTTGTGACGTGTATGTGGTTATCTTGTTTTGTATGTGGAGTGTCTTATAGGTCCATGCGGGCTGGGCACCAGTGGTGCATGACACTTTAATAAAAAACAATCAATCAAGTACAGCTTACTGATGGCTTCTGAATCAGCCTGTTCACTGTTCTGCTTCCTGAATGAAGAGTTTCAGCTCAGTTTTGCTTCACTCCCCTCAGATTCTGATGTCCTGCTCCTCAGAGTAGGGCATTTAGTTCACTGTCCATTTAGTATCTTAGAAGCCCACAACTTAAGAGCTGAAATCTTTAACTTTCAAATGGGTGGTGATATATCATGTTTCAGTAGGCCACTGAAGTTTTTTAAGAGGAAGATGTACTGTCCAAATGTACAAAAATTACATTTTTTATATTCAAAAATCCCTTCAGGAGGAAAATTACGGCCCTTTTTAGGGTAGGGGTGAAAGGAGCCAAAACCAGTGACATAGTCAAAATGTGGATTTTGACCTTTGAACATTTTTGTGCACCCTCAGTAAAGAAGGCTTTTTGCCTCATTAACCCACAAGGAGGGTTAATGAGGCAAAAACACCTTCTTGATATCTTTATCATGAATTGCAGAGATACAGAGGAACATAATAAAACAAGTTTCACTGAAATCCATAGGGTGCGCACCGAGATATGGCCAAATGAATATCGCCAAATATCGCGTTCTTAACATAAAGAGCACCAACTATGCAAAAGTGCCCTAACTAAGCCACCGCCATTTATGCAAATTTGGAAAGAACTTGTTCCAAGGTATCCAAATATGCATAAATGAGCAAGGCTTATTCAGGGCGCAGGCCCTGGGAGGGTCCCAAATGTAGCCCAAAATGCCAAAAGTTTTGACTTGAAGCGCCACCTATAGGCAGCGCCCTCAGTTAGCCTTGATAAATATAACGCTAAATGGGAGAACTCCATCCATATTATCAGTTATCAAGTTGTTCACCAATGAATATGGCTTTATACACCCTGAAGAAAACCATACACCCTGAGGCTGAAGGCCGAATGATAAATGATAAATGCACGTAGGCGCGTGCTCTCCCTTCGCTCACTGCCTCCGGGGGTACGGATGCGGGACCCGCAAAGAATCCAAGTCATGGCCACGAAGCTCTGTGGCTGCATTACCGAGACCATGCAGTGGGCGCTGCACATCAAAACAGCGAGCGTAGTCTCTGGACCTGTTGCTGCATGCAGCTCGGCACAGCAGACAGGGCTGTTTCTTTTTTTTTCTCCCTTGTTTCAGAAGCCATAACTGGCAACTGTCTTCTAGTGTTAGCGGAGGTTAGCCTGTAAGCCGTCGTGCTGATAATCATTCGAGTACATTTGTTTAATGAAGCTGCTGTAAATGAAGAAATTCATCAAAATATCGACATAAATTGCGAAGGTGTTTTGCTTCTTTCATCATCCATCCACCTCATGTTCCAAGTGCTGTTTTCTAAGTGAGGTGGAAAGAGTTGTACGTGACACCTGATTGATTGGCTGATTACTCGGGTGGTATGAAAAATATTACCCGTCCGCGAAAAGGGTGTATTGCTATTTATTCTTTAGTGTTTTATCCAATCATATTGGTGTATCATGTATAGGTATATTGTGGGACCCACTGTAGATGTGAATATGTGAACAGATGTGTGAATAGAGGACACCCCTTATTTTCATACCGTGAATAGAGGACACCCCTCATTTTCATACCCCTCATTTTCATTTGTTATTTTGTCACCCTCATTTCTCATTTATTTTTATTGTGATGATGTAATATTTACTGTCACTTATTGTCTGTTGGTGCACGTTGGCAGCAGCTTTCTGATGTATTTTAGGGTAGGCACGATAGTTGCCATAAGTTAATGAGACAGGCACCTGAAGGGCAGCTGAGAGCGCGGCAGAGAAGGGTCCTGTGGACAGAAGCGAGAAGCGCAGCAGCAAGTGTTACAAAGAAATAAAGTTTTGTTGTTTTTAAAAACCAAAGCACGCTTGAAAAGTCCTGTTTATTTTGTTCAAGTGTGCAACAATATGATAAATTCATATACCATAAGATCAATGAGGCTTACTGAGGGCGCACAAAGATATTCAAAGGTCAAAATCCACATTTTGACTATGTCACTGTTTTGGCCCCTTTAACCCCTACCCTAAAAAGGGCCGTAATTTTCCACCCGAAGGGATCTTTGGATAAAAAACATAGTTTTTGTCCGTTTGGACAATATATCCCCCCCCCCCCCCCCCAAAAAAAACTTCAGTGGTCTACTGAAACATGATATATCACCCCCTTCTATAAACCATTCCACAGTTACAGACTATGGCTGTTAATCAACTCTTTTTATTTATGTTTTTTCGCCACAGAGCACAGGAAACAAAATTTGGTGAGAACATGTTTACACGTCTTGAACTGACAGATCTAAGTGACAGTAGGTTGACACCGCTAGCTCCGTCCCTGGAACTGGAAACTTTTCCATACACGGAGTACAAACAACCAAAAGCCAGTTCTGTTCACCGAGGAGCAACAAACACACACAAAAACAAAACTCTTCGCTTAACATGCCTGACCACACCAACAGATGCAATTGTAAAAGCATATATATATATATATATATTTAAAAAGTAAAACACAAATGCTCTCGCATGTTTGTCACGACTGCAACTTGAAAATTTAAGATTATGTGGCAACGAACAAACAAGCTTTTGAAAGTAGCTCGACTTACCGAATACGAGATTCCCAGTGAAAGACAGAACTCGTTTGTCGGTGGGTGTTGACTGCCACGCCTGCTAGCTACAGATAAACAACCAAAAGAAAAAAAAAAAAGAAAAAAAAAAAAAAAAAGATCCAAAGTCACGCAGTGAAACAGGCGGAGCCTGTCGGTCAGGATGCAGGTACGAGTGTGCGCGCGCACAAAAGGGGCGGGGCGGCGGCAAACTGCAACAAGTTCTACCAGCTGGAAAGAGCTGAGTCACTTTAAAACAATCTGCTTGTCTAAAGTTACCACTTTATCAACAGCATAGACAACTACTGTCCAGTCAGTTGCAGGGGAGACCAATACTCGTCAGTTTACAGACCATACTTAAGCTAGGGTCCAGTGGCGGCGCCAGGAAATTTTTGTTGGGGGGGGGGGGGGGAAAGTTGGAGAGGCTCCACAAAATGCTGTCGAAATGAACATTATATAGTAAATTGCTTTATAAATACCAAGGTATATGTTTTAGTCACCTGTGCTCCTCTAAAATGTGGTATCAATGCACACACATCACTTTTGCAGATGATTGCAAGTTCAGTAAACTTGCACATAGGTATAAATAAAGATAAGTAATGTTTTAAGAGTGGCCGTAGTAAATATTTAGGAAACCTAAATTTTTGTGGTATAGATAGATAGATAGATAAACTTTATTGATCTCACAGAGGAGAAATTCACATGTTACATCAGCTCTTAAGACAACACATAAGGTGGGTGCAAGCAGTGGTGGGCACAGATAACCAAAAAATTAACTTCGATAACAGATAATCAGATAACTGAAAAGTTATCTTCGATAAAGATAAAACAATAAACCACCCAAAAAATGTATCGGAAGTTACAGATAATAAATTCCAATATTACCTCTGACATATCTACAACTAATAATAGAACAAATTTAATAGCTACAATAATATTAAAAATAAAAACAGACCCCAACAATGAAACCACACTTTTCTTTCTACCTCTGCTGGAAGCTCTTATTTATTACTATAATGCATATACACACGAACGCTACGATAAGACACTTTTATATCTCACAACGGAGAAAATCATGATAAAGTGTAAGCATGTTAATTTGTATGTTCATAAATCTTTGGATAATATCAATCCCTGCTGTTGGATTTCAAGGTCTGTAACGTGTGTGTATTTTGTAAACAAACGGAGCCCTGAACACACTCATCTAATAAGCTTTCAGGCAGAAAATGAAAAGTTTCATCAATGGGAATAAGTTGGAAAATATATACACACACGTATATGTGTAACACATAACCTGACGTCCTAATAGACTGATATTATTTGTCAAGGAAATTTGTATAATGTATACATTCATTGCACACAAAAAAAGCCATATGCAAAGCCAAAAAGTTGATTTGACAATCATCTGACATAACGGGGTCAAAATAAATAGAACACTGCTATCTACTGGTTCCCACACGCTTAGTGAACACTACTGACCAGTAGATGGCAGTAGAGGCCTTGAAACAAAATTCCAGATACAGTAATCCCTGTCTGCTACATTTAAAATGCGTGGAATTTAACAAACGCAAATAAAACCAACATCTATAAACGCAGAGAATATATTCAAGAGAGTTTTAGGCACTAGAGTTTAATGCTGTTGTCTGTGGAGCCTGAATAGAGTGTCTGAAATGCATTTGTCCTGTCGTGATGTACTGAGATTACATCATCCTACCCAAAATGCATTGCGGGTCACAGGATGTGCTCACAAAACCTTAAAAATTAGCACATTACTTTAAAACTAAAACATATATCTGATATTTTCACTTAATAAAACTCAGACATGACAGTCATTTTAAATAAGTTGTCCAAAATTTGTTTGGTTAAAATTTGAACCATAAGTTAAAAACGTATGCCTCTGGATGACTTAGGTGATATCGGCAGCCTTTCGGTATGGTGTTAAAGGAAATTTTTTTTTTTTTCTTTTGGGGCTGTTTTGCTTTTGTCTGCACATGATTGAGATGTTTTTTATACAAGCCGCTCTCTTCTATTTGCAAAGGTTATGGCTGTGTGTATGTTACAAAACTTTTAACAGGTGAGTGCTAAACTAATTTTAAAAATGCTTGTCACTGTTCAGCTTTGTTTATCGGTTTAAAAGTTATCGGACAAAGATTAATTGGTCCGATAATGGTTTTTAAAGTTATCTAAAAAGATAATCCGATAAAGAAAACATTATCTTCGATAATTATCTGTTATCGGATTATCGGAAGTGTGCCCACCACTGGGTGCAAGTAGAGGAAAATGTTGATCAAACAGCATGTGCAAGGATAAGCAATAATAATAACGCTTGTAACAATACAAGACATGAGAAATGAGGTAGAAATAGAATATGTATGTGTGTGTGTATATATATATATATATATATATATATATATACACACACACGCATACCCATATGCACACACATACCTATACATGTACACATGGAGTTAAATTTGTCTCATTAATACTTGCAAATGCACAGAGGGTGATTTACAAATATCAAATATCCTTTGATTTGTTCACGTGCTTTGTGATCCACAAACACAAATTTCTGATTTGTAACGTGTGTGGGTTTTTACAAATAAATGTTTATTTGCAAAACTGAAAATTCTGTTTGTGAAGGGTTACGCTCAGTTACGCAATATTGAGACATTGTCAGCGCAAAACTGCAGTTGAGATCCACAAATATGTCAGTTGCTATTCACATTATTGGCAGAATTATTGGGGGAGCTGAGGGGGGGGGGGGGGGCTTGGCTCATTATTGGGTGGGCTTAAGCCCCCCCCCCTGGCGCCACCACTGCTAGGGTCTGGTGGGATCTTTTTTATTACTTTTATGAATATCTGAAGACTACAGGATTACTACACAGGGTATGAGTCGACTGCTGTTTTTGTTGTTTGTTTGTTTGGGTAATTTTGTTTAGGGGGTGTTAGCCTCCTGACCAACCATAGAAGCTGGTTGCCAACCGCCATTAAACACAAAGAAGAAGTTACCACTTAAAGACCAACTTCACCCATTATCAAAGGAAGGTATAGAGGGTTTTACATGACGTGACCGATTTGCTGCAGGACAGGTGCCGTCTCCATTCTGGATTACAAGGAGTCTGGCGCGTGACAGAAAAATTGAGAGAATATACGGTTATTACGATGCTTTAAACCCTCGAGATAAAGCCATTTATTGTGATAGATGTGTAGCAGTTGGTTTAGTGGAGCTGTATCTTATACCAGGTAGTGAATTTAGTGGTGATGTAACGAACTGGCCGACAGTGTCACACTGCGATATTGTGAACTTTTAGGTGTTTTCCACTTCGCCATTCTACACCGTGGAGGAAGCTTCCGACCAGGTCAGCCTCGCCAGTGTCCTGCAGAGCATCACAGCGGAGCTCTGAAAGCAGAGGTCGGTCTTGAAGTCCTGAGCGATTTCTCTCATCAGGCGCTGGATGGGCAGCTTGCGGATCAGCAGCTCGGTGTATTCCTGGTAGCAGCAGATCTCTCTCAGCGCCACGGTGCCGGGCCTTTAACGGCGAGGGTTCTTCACACCGACGGTAGCTGCAGCGCTCTTCCAGGTTGTCTTCTTGGTTCTGGCCATATTAAAGCTTCTTTCAGATTCAGACTTTAATCCCCTATTGCTCCCGGTGTGTAGTGAGCGCCTTGTATGGCAGCACCCTGACATCGGGGTGAATGTGAGGCATAACTGTAAAGTGCTTTGAGCGTCTGATTCAGATGGAAAAGCGCTATATAAATGCAGTCCATTTACCATTTACCATCTGCTGAGCCAGGTCTCTGTGTCGCTGAGAAAGCTTGTAACACTCTGCTGCTTGATGCACAATAACTGCTGGCAGCCTGTAAAATGAGCAACCTGCGTCATTTTTATCACCTCTGAACAACCGACGACAGCACAAAAGCTGACCATCAGTGGCGGTCCTAGAGTGATTTCCTCCCTGGGCGAAACCCCCTGCGTGCCCCCCCCATAAAGTTTTTGAACATAAAAAAACAGACTCAGTGACTTCACATTACAACTATGTACAGTACAGGTATTTAAGAAAGCACAACTGCACTACAGCACCACCCGATGGTAAAATATTGCACAAGTCATTCAGTTTTACCTGCCCCTGCTGACCATTGTTGAAGCTTCTGCAATTGTTCGCCAAATGCACATAGCGTATCACAGCGGCTACCGCGTCGTAATCCAGAATGGCCACGGGGCACAAAATGACGTGACCAATACGTCACATGAAAACCATCTATATATTTAACTCCGGTCATACGCAGTGTTGCCAACTCCACAGTAAGAAAAGTAGCTATTGGCTGACCTTTTTTTTCTTCTAAAATTTGTATTAGTAATTTCGAGATACAAAAATGAACACGTATATAGGGTGTTTAAAAAAAAATTTACCCAAAAGTATTTTGACAGCACAGAAAAACCAATGAATATTATCAGACATTTTCTGCAGGACCATGTGGCTGAAGCATGTGCCAACGCACAGTTTTTAGTTCAGTCTTTCCTTTTTGATGTTTTAACCCTTTATCTTTTATGGCACGTGATCAATGTAACATCCTCGTCTGAAGTTTCCTAAGAAACATATCACCCGTCTCCAGTTTTCCAGAATTTAAGTCTCCTTGCCATTTGTTGGAGAGTTAGTTCGCTCTGAGACTGAATTTTGTACGGAAAGAGATGCAAGTCAGCCCTTAGAATGCGTTGCACACAACTCCAGGATTTTTGTTCTCTGAATTAGGGTCAACTGCGGCATTTTTCCTGGATTTTAATATCTTGCAGAAAAAACCTTATGGTTCCTGAAATGAGAAAAACACCATTATTTCCCAGTAAAACAATTTCCTGGTATTTATATTTCAGAGTACTTATGGGTACATTTTTTTGAGACACCATAATGAACTGCAGACAATTGACACAAAATTGAACACATAATTATCAATGTAACATACACTCAACAAAAATATAAACGCAACACTTTTGGTTTTGCTCCCATTTTGTATGAGATGAACTCAAAGATCTAAAACTTTTTCCACATACACAATATCACCATTTCCCTCAAATATTGTTCACAAACCAGTCTAAATCTGTGATAGTGAGCACTTCTCCTTTGCTGAGATAATCCATCCCACCTCACAGGTGTGCCATATCAAGATGCTGATTAGACACCATGATTAGTGCAAAGGTGTGCCTTAGACTGCCCACAATAAAAGGCCACTCTGAAAGGTGCAGTTTTATCACACAGCACAATGCCACAGATGTCGCAAGATTTGAGGGAGCGTGCAATTGGCATGCTGACAGCAGGAATGTCAACCAGAGCTGTTGCTCGTGTACTGAATGTTCATTTCTCTACCATAAGCCGTCTCCAAAGGCATTTCAGAGAATTTGGCAGTACATCCAACCAGCCTCACAACCGCAGACCACGTGTAACCACACCAGCCCAGGACCTCCACATCCAGCATGTTCACCTCCAAGATCATCTGAGACCAGCCACTCGGACAGCTGCTGAAACAATCGGTTTGCATAACCAAAGAATTTCTGCACAAACTGTCAGAAACCATCTCAGGGAACCTCATCTGCATGCTCGTCGTCCTCATCGGGGTCTCGACCTGACTCCAGTTCGTCGTCATAACCGACTTGAGTGGGCAAATGCTCACATTCGCTGGCGTTTGGCACGTTGGAGAGGTGTTCTCTTCACGGATGAATCCCGGTTTACACACTGTCCAGGGCAGATGGCAGACAGTGTGTGTGGCGTTGTGTGGGTGAGCGGTTTTCTGATGTCAATGTTGTGGATCGAGTGGCCCATGGTGGCGGTGGGGTTATGGTATGGGCAGGCGTCTGTTATGGACGAAGAACACAGGTGCATTTTATTGATGGCATTTTGAATGCACAGAGATACCGTGATGAGATCCTAAGGCCCATTGTTGTGCCATACATCCAAGAACATCACCTCATGTTGCAGCAGGATAATGCACGGCATGTTGCAAGGATCTGTACACAATTCTTGGAGGCTGAAAATGTCCCAGTTCTTGCATGGCCGGCATACTCACTGGACATGTCACCCATTGAGCATGTTTGGGATGCTCTGGATCGGCGTATACGACAGCGTGTACCAGTTCCTGCCAATATCCAGCAACTTCGCACAGCCATTGAAGAGGAGTGGACCAACATTCCACAGTCCACAATTGACAACCTGATCAACTCTATGCGAAGGAGATGTGTTGCATGAGGCAAATGGTGGTCACACCAGATACTGACTGGTATCCCCCCCCAATAAAACAAAACTGCACCTTTCAGAGTGGCCTTTTATTGTGGACAGTCTAAGGCACACCTGTGCACTAATCATGGTGTCTAATCAGCATCTTGGTATGGCACACCTGTGAGGTGGGATGGATTATCTCAGCAAAGAAGAACTGCTCACTATCACAGATTTAGACTGGTTTGTGAACAATATTTGAGGGAAATGGTGATATTGTGTATGTGGAAAAAGTTTTAGATCTTTTGAGTTCATCTCATACAAAATGGGAGCAAAACCAAAAGCGTTGCATTTATATTTTTGTTGAGTGTATGTGGATCAGGAACCACAGGTGCATCCATTTCTACTATTGCGTTGATAGGACGCAGATCATGCACCAGCCAGTACTCTTTGGTATTGTTTTTAGGGATAGGATAGATGGGTGTATTACACGGGCTCTTAGTTTTTACTAAAACTCCTGCTGCCATTAGTCCCTTGATTACTGGTTTTATGCCCTCAATAGCCTGAGGTTTTAATGGATACTGTCTTTGGTGAGGCAGTTTTGCTCCTGGTTTTACTTTTATTTTTACTAGAGGTGCACCGATCGATTGGGCACCAATCATTATCAGCCGATCACGCCTTTATCGGTTTGATCGGTGATCGGCAAAATGCACCGATCAAAAGGACCGATCACAACAGTGCAGGCAGTAGCGCAGGGAGCGCTTGGTCCTGTCATGATACGCTTTCCTCTGTGACGTAAACTCATTTTGACTTCTGATATGGGCTGGACGGACAGGGAGAGCAGTCGCCATCATCTAATGTAGTCCATGTCCATCCAGCTCATATCCAGGGATGATATTTTTCAGCGGATCTGCGGATTTCCGCGGATTTGACAGTCCTGGGGGCCAATTTTGTGAAACGTCCAAATCCGTTGACAAAATTTTAGGGGGGTGGGGTAAAAATGAAAACAAAAAATGAATGCCAGGAGTACCTTTAGGGGCTTTCACAGTGGCATATTCGTAGAGCTGCTCATTGCAGTGTTGTGTTTCATTTAAATACGGCCGAAATACGCGCATACTCAGCCTTTAACAGTGTTCGTTCATACTTGCAGCTGCGTGCGTTCGCGTTTTAATGTGTGTGCACAGTCGCGTATGCCATGCTGCACCAGTTTCAGTGCTACAACCCCTGGCAAAAATTATGGAATCACCGGCCTCGGAGGATGTTTATTCAGTTGTTTAATTTTGTAAAAAAAAAGCAGATCACAGACATGACACAAAACTAAAGTCATTTCAAATGGCAACTTTCTGGCTTTAAGAAACACTATAAGAAATCAAGAAAAAAGATTGTGGCAGTCAGTAACTGTTACTTTTTTAGACCAAGCAGAGGAAAAAAATATGGAATCACTCAATTCTGAGGAAAAAATTATGGAATCACCCTGTAAATTTTCATCCCCAAAACTAACAGCTGCATCAAATCACATCTGCTCGTTGATATTGACCCTATCCCATGACATTGACCCTATGTGTCTTTTTGCAAGGAATGTTTTTGCTCTATGGCAAGATGCATTATCATCTTGAAAAATGATTTCATCATCCCCAAACATCCTTTCAGTTGTCCAAAATATCAACGTAAACTTGTGCATTTATTGATGATGTAATGACAGCCATCTCCCCAGTGCCTTTACCTGACATGCAGCCCCATATCATCAATGACTGTGGAAATTTACATGTTCTCTTCAGGCAGTCATCTTTATAAATCCCATTGGAACAGCACCAAACAAAAGTTCCAGCATCATCACCTTGCCCAATGCAGATTCAAGATTCATCACTGAATATGACTTTCATCCAGTCATCCACAGTCCACGATTGCTTTTCCTTAGCCCATTGTAACCTTGTTTTTTTCTGTTTAGGTGTTAATGATGGCTTTCGTTTAGCTTTTCTGTATGTAAATCCCATTTCCTTTAGGAGGTTTCTTACAGTTCGTTGACAGACGTTGACTCCAGTTTCCTCCCATTCGTTCCTCATTTGTTTTGTTGTGCATTTTTCGATTTTTGAGACATATTGCTGATTGCTGATATTGCTGATTCCATAATTTATTCCTCAGAATTGAGTGATTCCATATTTTTTTCCTCTGCTTGGTCTAAAAAAGTAACCGTTACTGACTGCCACAATCTTTTTTTCTTGATTTCTTATAGTGTTTCTTAAAGCCAGAAAGTTGCCATTTGAAATGACTTTAGTTTTGTGTCATGTCTGTGATCTGCTTTTTTTCTACAAAATTAAACAACTGAATGAACATCCTCTGAGGCCGGTGATTCCAAAATGTTTGCCAGGGGTTGTATTTTGTGCCTCTGTGGAAGTGCGCTCTGTTCTCTACTGCATGGTGTGGTGCGGCTCAAAAACAGTCATTTACCATTATTATTATTTTTTTTTTTTATGCAGCGAGTGCGCGTTTATTTTAGAGTCACAGCTCTTTTCAGCTTTGATCAGACTGATCGATCAGGGCGTTTGATGAGCGCACCGACATACAGCGAGTGCGCGTTTATTTTAAAGAGTCGCAGCTCTGATTAGACACACACAGAGAGAGAGAGAGAGAGAGAGAGAGAGAGAGAGAGAGAGAGAGAGAGAGAGAGAGAGAGAGAGAGAAAGAGGAAGGGAGAGCGTGCGCGCGCGAGAGAGCGGGTTTATTTTATTTTATGGAGTCTGATAGAGGAGAGAGAGCGGGTTTATTTTAAGGAGACTTAGACTCCTCAAAATAAAAAATCTCTCTCTCTCTCTGACACAGAGAGAGAGAGAGAGAGAGAGAGAGAGAGAGAGAGAGAGAGTGCTTTTACGAAACGATGCGACACAGTGAAACAGTCCTCATATATAATTAGTCCAGTATGATAAAGTGAAGCAATGATCTTGTGATACAGTGTTATAGGTGGAGATCACATCGACTAAATATAAACCTTATATGGTCTGATAGTTCAATGGACGTAGAACATTGGATTATACATGTACATGTATGTTTGTTGACAAGTGTGCCATGCTGAAAGTGGAGAATGCTGAAAATCAAGTAAGTCTAGTTATGAAAAAATATTTTGGTCACAAAAATACACATGTACAGTAGATGGTCTTAGTAAGGGTTTACAGTTTGAATTATAGATATCAACACCTGGCATTTATAGTAGTTTTTAATATAATTTTAGTGCAATTTACATGTTTTAAAACAGCAAAAATGCTTTGGCTCCACCCTGGACTGGCCGGGGCCTGCAGCCCCTGGACCCTGACTTATTTTCCTCTGAAAATCGAATTTGCCAATCTCATCCCTGCATATCAGAAGTCAAAATGAGTCAAATGGCTCTGAGAGATCTAAATAGACTGCTGTGTAATGAATGGAACCACACTGCCATCTAGTGGATATCCAGTGTGCGTGAGTGTGTATTTGTGAATCAGTAGGCATTTGTTTGTGGATCTGTGGATTTCGTGAAAAGAATGTCTCAAAATCACAGAGGAAAGCGATGAATGCATGTAATTGGTGATCCACAAATGCTGAAACTCAATTCACAAATACAATTTCCAGTTTTACAAATGTAATTTTTTTTTTTTTTTACAAATTAAGTTTTAGATTTGCAAATACAACATTATTTGCAAAGACCAATTTACAAGTTACAAACATGAAATTTGCATTTGTGGATATCTGAACACATTTGCAAATCAATGATTATTTGTAGATCACCCTGCGTGCATTTACAAATATTAATGAGACAATTTTAACCCCATAGAATGAGGGCTGTATTTTACATTCTCAACGTATTCTCTGTAGGCTGTAACCTGAGCAACATGAAACATGGAAAAAAAAAAGCTTGCTGGTAGAACAAAGTCAGTGTAATAAAACAAAAGTTGGCAGTTTATTCTAGTGTCTTTATTTGAATGCATGTTTTTTTGTTTTCATCATTAAATTTTAATGCAAAAATAGTCCTATACATTAGACCTATATTCTTATTTTGGGCATGATCCAAATATGTACTTGATTGGTATCGGCCTTGATCAGTATCGGCAGATCAAAATTTCAGTGATCGGTGATCGGCCTAAAAAATCCTGATCGGTGCACCTCTAATTTTTACTGGTAGGGCTGTTTATACCAGTCCTACATCTGTTTTGTTTTTGGACCACACCACTGGTGGTATTTGCTGTAACAATTTCTCTTGTTGGGCCGATAACACCATCTGTGTCTCTGGTCTAGGATTGAGCTCCACTTTTTGAGCTATAGCCTCATCATTTACATTTAGGTTAATTCGTATAAACTGCTTGTCTTTTGAAAGATATACCTGTCGATTTTCTATGTTTTGCCATTCTCTGACTTCTAAAGCTGTCTTTACCATTGGGCCTAGGTCATGAGATTCGTACTTATCTGAAACTAAAAGGGTCACATGAGGCGCGGCATTTGGCACTTGGTACCATTGCTGTTCAGCTGAAGTCAGCTTGACAGAGGCTGTGGCCCCTTGGGGGCCTAAATAGATTTCTGTGGTAGTTATGTGAAACAGCTGTTGATTCATCAATGTGTCCCAGCAGCATGCATAGTCAGTTTGTTCTTGTTTGGCATCGAACATTAAGGTGACATGCAGAGGTAAATTGGGTGGATGTACTGCTGCATAGTGTTGTTCTACCCAGGGCTTCCACTTTTCCCACTCCAGTTGGAGATTTGAGTTTTCTGGTTGTAACTTCAGCCAGTACACCATGGGTTGTACGGTTCGGACCTTATCTTCCATCTCCATAAGAACCATAACATTGGTAAGTGCTTCGTCAAGAAAGTGTATTTGCAGTCCTTGATGGGTACACACTATCTTGGTTTGTAGTTTGCATAGAATGTCTCTTCCCAACAAGTTCACAGGTGTATTTCGTGAGTATAACAGGGGTGTTTCAATTGTTTTTCCTGCAACAGTTACAGGAAGTGGGCGTGTAAAAGGTATTATTTGGGTTTTCCCAGAGAAGCCGATGGTCTTAATTACAGACCCAGAGAGGGGGAGATGAGCGCCCATTTTCCCTATGCAAGAGTATGTTGCCCCTGTATCCACCATAAAAGGGAAATCTCTGTTTTGAATATTAACGGTGATGGTTGGCTCCTCCTTTGGTATCGCAGAAATAGCCAATGCCACAGTTTCCCCCTCCGGCTTCTCTAGGCCCCCCTATTGCCAATAGGCGGAGGGTCCGACCCAAGGTCGAGCTGGACAGTCTCTCATTCGATGTCCGGATTGTCCACAGCTCCAACACTCATTGGGAGGTTGATTCCCTGCTGGGGGTGTTGGTCCTGTAGGTGGTCCCGCTTGACTGTTCCTGGGAGCCAAGTTTTGGAATCTGTTTCCAAATGGATTTTGGCGAGGTCCTCTCCGCCACCCTCCTCTGGGACCCTGGAAGTTCTGTGGTTCTCCTCTCCACCCATGACTATAGGTGGGCCCATTTCCGGGTGTGCTGGTGTTATGGTAGTGATGGTGATGCTCCACTGGTGCTGAGGCTCCCCCCGTGGGAGTGTTGTTTCCATTGGGTCCAGTTGCTCCTTGCGGGCTCTGTGTGGTTGTTACCACAGGCGCCTGTATGGTGGCAGCAGTGTTTGCTGTAGTACCAGTGCCCGCCGGTCCGGAAGGAGTCAGACGGGAGTCAGAAACAGGGGTCATCACAGGAGCTTGGGTCTTTGTTTTTTCTTTCTTTGCTTTGGCCAGTTCTCCCATTTGCATCTGCACCAGTTTTTGTGTCAGGGATTTGGTTGCATCATCTTCTTTTTGTTTTTCTTTCTTATAGATTTCGAGATGGTGACAAACATGTTCAGAATATAAAGCCCAGTTCATTTTTGATAGTCCCACTACTCCATCTAGGGCTTTCTGAACAGCTTCAGGTAGAGCTTTTTTCACAGTTATTTTGAACAGGATTTCAGTCGCTGTGGAATGGTTCCATGTATTTCCTGTTTCCTCCGCCCACCTCTTCTGGAACCTGTGCAGGAATTTCTTTGGGCACTCCTCGGGTTTCCACTCCTCATCATCCAACTTAGAGGGGTCCAAAACCTCAGGGTATTTTCTTCTCAGTTCCTCCCACATAGTGTTCCTATAGCGATTAAAGGGGACTTCATTGTATATATTAGTGCCCATCATCTGTGTTAGTCTGACCTTTCCTGCTAGTTCTTCAGTCTCATGCTTCCCCATTACATGCATCAACAAGGCCTTTATGTCACCTAAAGACAAGGTTACCCCTGCAGTGTCTTCCTCTAGGGCGGTTATCCATCTCCCAGCTAATTGGGTGATGTCTGGCAGTCTGTTGGCCAGCCCCACCATGTCCGTCCAACTCCATGGGGTGTACACATGATGACCATTTCTAACTACCAGTGGGAACATAGTGCCTTCCTCGTCCTCTTCTATCCCTGCTGGGGCTCCATAATTTCTGCCGGATCGAGTGCTACTGACGGACCCCAGGCGACCCAGCAAGCCAGTTATGTCCTGTTCCAGAGCTGCTATTTTTTTGGCTGTACGTTGTTGTCTCTGCCTGAGTCGGGCCTCTCTTGCACTCTCAATGGTGACCTCACCAGAAATCCTCCGGGTGGGCAGCTCTTCGGTGGGGTTCCCTTGATTGGGTGTTGACTGCTGTAATTTCCTTCTTTCCTCCGCGTCCCAGCACTTTTGTCTTCTTTCCTCCACTAGCCGAAGTTGTTCAGCTAGTTCTTCATTGTCTCTTCTGGCCAGATCCAGTGTGTTACTAAACCTCTTGTACCACTCCTCGGAGCCCTTATGGCCTGAGAGTGTCCAGTCAGCTGACTTATGGTGAGAGGGGATGGTTTTCAGTCAGCCTCTGGATGCAGGTGGAGATTCCGACTCTCTATCTTCTTCCTTGTCCAACTCAGCTTCACTGTCATATGTTGCCCCCTCTGTTGACCGGGGTGGGGTGCCGCGCCTCCTTGGACTCGGAGACCTCATGGGAGCCATTCGACAGGTTGAGGGACTGTCTCCTTGTGGCTCTTGGGTCTTTAGTGTCAATGTGAACTTGCCCTCTACATCCATACCCTTGTCCTCTTCAAGAGTGCCTCGTACAAATTGTCCAGCTGTTCTCCCCCCATCATGACGTTTATATGGGGGTGGCTCTGCTTCCCAGCTCGGTGCGCTGGCTGTGGTCTTTTTGGATTTTTCCTCTGCCACCTTCTCTTTACTCTGTTGTAGCTTTTGTGCTTCTTGTTTGAACAGGGCCAACACTTCTTTTTCTTCAGCCCATTTTTTGTTATTATTCATGTTTTTCTGCTGATCTTTAATTTCTTTTTTCTGTATTTCTACAGTAACTGCTTCGCACATAACTGGATCAAATGATCCCTCCAACGGCCATTGCCTGTCCCCATGTGACCTCTTATGCCACTTTCTCATACATCGGTTGGCCTTAATGTGTTTTCCCAGATACCTTAATACTAAGTCTAGCGGGGTAGTTCCCCGACCTTGGCCTTGAGCGTTACCCATATAACCCTGGCAAACACTATGTGAGGTGTTCCTATGGTGTTCTGGATGTTCCTCAGGGGCTGTCCTGATCCAGACTAATAGTTTGCCTGCTGTAACACCAGTTTTGTATTTTAAATTCTTAAATGGAAGAATGGTAGAATGGGAGGCAGAGCCTTCAGCTTTCAGGCTCCTCTCCTGTGGAACCAGCTCCCAATTCAGATCAGGGAGACAGACACCCTCTCTACTTTTAAGATTAGGCTTAAAACTTTCCTTTTTGCTAAAGCTTATAGTTAGGGCTGGATCAGGTGACCCTGAACCATCCCTTAGTTATGCTGCTATAGACGTAGACTGCTGGGGGGTTCCCATGATGCACTGTTTCTTTCTCTTTTTGCTCTGTATGCACCACTCTGCATTTAATCATTAGTGATCGATCTCTGCTCCCCTCCACAGCATGTCTTTTTCCTGGTTCTCTCCCTCAGCCCCAACCAGTCCCAGCAGAAGACTGCCCCTCCCTGAGCCTGGTTCTGCTGGAGGTTTCTTCCTGTTAAAAGGGAGTTTTTCCTTCCCACTGTAGCCAAGTGCTTGCTCACAGGGGGTCGTTTTGACCGTTGGGGTTTTACATCATTATTGTATGGCCTTGCCTTACAATATAAAGCGCCTTGGGGCAACTGTTTGTTGTGATTTGGCGCTATATAAAAAAAAAATTGATTGATTGATTGATTGAAATGGATTAAATTTCCATCTGTATTTTCCGTCTTCTTTTTCTTTAACCAAATATGCAAATTTACCTGTTTCCCACTGAACCTTCCTTGGGACCACAGTCAGTCAACCTAGGGAATAGTTCTTCACCTGGATCGTTTGGTAGTGTTATTAATTGATTTAACGGTATACTAATTTCTTTATTAGGATCAGAATAAAGCAGTTCCAACCACGGGGTTAAGCCTTGATGCCAAAGTCGTCTTATCAGCAGCTCCCAATTAATTAGAGGGAATTGTTCTTTCTTTTGTTTTAAATTGACTATTCTAGTTATTTGCCATAATTTCTGATTAATCTGTTGTTCGTCCTGCCAGTGCTCTACACCTGTATTAGCATAATATGTCCTCTCCAGCCAAAAATGTGTCCTAATTCCCTGGGTTTCTATGTCTCCGTCAGTTGAGTAATGTTCAGGGAGTATTGTTTCATCGTCACTTAAGTCTCCCATCAATGACAGTCCCAGGCATTGATCAGTCTGTTAGCCTTTTCCTATATTCTCTTTTATTTTAACTCTTTAATTTTTAATCAATTTTATTTCTTTAATCCTTTTACAGTTTTAATTCTTTAGTTTTAATCAATTTTATTTCTTTTAATTATTTTATTAGTATTACCAAACACCTCCTAATGTGTTTGCACTCCTGACTTTCTTCTTTTTTCTAATATCTAACTGTCTACTCTCCCGTTATTTCCTGCTATGTTTGTTTACTTTTTAATGCCTAGTCTTCCTCTCTTTGAAATAATATTTGCCTTTATATCTTTTTATTACTATCACTCTCTTCTCTCGTCTTTTTTTTTCTGCTGTACCACTGCACCCGCCGTGCAGCCTATTTCTCATTCTCCTCTTTGTCTGTTATGCACACCCAATCCATCACGTTGGGTTTAAACGCCTCAACCTTCTTGCACACTCACATTAATCTTATATGTCAGCCGGTTTACAACTTATTTAAGCACTCCTAGCTTGTTTGTAACACCCAGCTTATTCTCGCCGCTCTCCCATGAGCTATCACACAACAACTCCAAATCTTTTTACACAAAAATTATTAAAACAAATCCCTATACGTCTTTGTCTTGACCTCTGTCACCCCTTTACTCCATGGCCTCTTCTTGGTCGCTTCTAACATCAATGCGTTATGTCTGAGTATCTCTCCCTCACTTAGACAGCATTCAGTCGCTGCCAGCATCTGATATATTATTTTCTTTAACAAGCTCCCTCCCAAGCTTACAGTATTTATCTTTCCTCTGTGTCTACCGCGCTCCACGAGCGTATGCTGTGCCTCTCTGCAGTATTCTTTTTCTCATTAATTACAGTATTTCTATCGCGCTCGAGCGTATGCTGTGCCTCTCTGCACTATTCTTTTTCCTCAATTAATTTTCCCACGCTTTAAAAGCGTGTATTGTGCCTTCCGCACTACTTTTCCCTGCTTCGGTCTCTTTTTCTGTAAATACACTTATGTCACCTCTTACTTTTCTTTTACTTATTCTCAGCATGTACTGCTACCCAAATTAACCCCCCTAAAAACACAGCTCATGCTATCAGCCAGCATGTTATTGACAAATTTAACATCAATTGTTGCCAAGCATCCAGGTTAGTTTCTCGCACTCTATCCGCACCAGAGTTCATGACATTCCTAACATTTCACTCACTCAGACACTCTCTTCCCCGGGGACACTCATTCACTCTCTGAGCATTCTGTCCACAAGGCCTGAGAATTTTTGTCAATCTTATCTTTTTTTTTTGTTTGTTTCTTATCAATTCTCTATTCCAGGTTCTTCTGGGTAAGAAGCAATTACAATTACAAAAATTTCACCTGTGACTTGGGCGGAATCCAGACTCTATCCTCCAGAGCGTGCAGATTTTATAAAAGGTTTCTGCTTACCTTTTAGTTGTGGTCACTTTCTATGTTACGTTCTAGAAGGTTGGTTCGGGCTGACCCAGGTCGCCGTGACGCCTCTGGTCCCTCCTGGCTCTGGTTCGCCAATTTATGTCGTGGTCCTTCTCTCTGTTCATCTCAGAATGCCTTCTTGGATAACGCAAAAATGACTGCATGTGGTTTGCAAGAGAAGGGACACAACACTTAGAAAAACTCAGCCTTGGACAGGATAAAATGCACAGTTTAAGTTTATTCAAGTGTTCAGCAGGGCAGAATACTTGCACAAACTGAGTCCTCTAGAAAGACTGAATATGTTCCAATCACGCTCATCTTTTTATAGGAAACCCACGGGCATCGCTCCTCCTTCAATATTTTATTTATTTCATTCTCCAAACATGGTTTTCTAATGGAAGCGACCTTTAGTTCACCCTAATCAGGTGTAGAGCTAATTATTCCTACATGACAGCTGCCACCATTATGTTTGACAGATTAACAACTGTCTTTTTTTAAAAAACATCACTTTCTACCAGCTGCACCTGGCATGAGGGCTCATTACTGCTTCATTGTCATTACTAGAGAGCTATGATTTTCTTGGGCGCCAGCCAGCTCTGCTACCAGGTTGGAAGGTACTTGACAGTCAGAGACTAATGGGGCACTTATTAGCTCAAATGAAATCCATTTTTAACAGTTCAGATGGAGGACACCTGATAGTTCAACTAGAGGGCACACAGTTCAGATGGAGGACACCTGATAGTTCAACTAGAGGGCACACAGTTCAGATGGAGGATAGTTCAAAAATCCTGCCTCTACAGCACCTTGACACTTGCACACATTTTACCCCTGCACTGCCGCGCAATTTCGGACGCTGTGTTATATAAAATAATTATTTCATAGCGGATTAATCATTTGCTCTCAGAGTTTGGCTGATGAAACCACCTCTAATCGTTTCTGGAATCACAGAGAAATTTTCTACAGCTGCATCTTTTTTTTTATCCTCAGTATACCATCAACAGTGTTTACTGATGATGTGACTGCTGATGGAAGTAGCACAATGAACTGTGAAGTATATCAGGCTGTACGATTTATTCGGATTCAGCCAAATTCTGTCAAATAGGGCAGTGCTTCACAGTGCAGAGATTATGACCCAAAGCATACTATCCAAGGAGCCCAAGAGCTTCCCAAGGCAATGAAATGCAAAATTCTTCAGTGGCCAAGTCAGTCACCTGACAGAAAGACCCACAAATAAGCAGCAGCTGAAGGAGGCTCCAGTACAGGCCAGCTGGAAAAGCATCTCAGGGAATTAAATTTATAATTTGGAGACGCCCATAGCTTCCTGATTTCAGGCAGTCATTGAATGCAAGGGATTATCATCCAAGTACTTCCAGTAATCACAGTTTTTACAATTACCTTTGGCCTCTGAAAACAGTGACTTTGCATAACAATGGCAGTAATTCCTACCGGTTAGTTCCTGGTTCGGCGGCGATTTTGTGTTGGGTAATAATGCACTGAATGCCAAGGCTGCACACATGCATAGTGCTTATAACAAGGCAGCGAGATGTAAAACCCCATGCAGGTTAAGAAATGTTCGTAATTATTTATCTGCAGATGCCCACACCCATTTCACTCAAACTACAGTTAAAAGTCCCCAATAACATCATTACTACATTAATTAATTTTAAACTCACTAGAATTCATTCATGGTTCCTCCAGCATTATAGAAAAGATTTCTTAACATTCATCACATGATACTAATCTTGTATGGCAAAGTAATACTAATAACAATAATACATTTAAACTGTTTAATATATATAAATGACTTTATATAATCCTTATTTTTTCTAAATGACGAGAACTGCTATTTAAAAAAATCCTCATAAATGCAGTTAGAATGTGATTTGGCAGTGTTTTTGTTCTCATAAATGATGTAATTGAACAGTCCACCAAATAAAGATGTTCAGTTTAAAACAAGGAGGGGAACTCCAGCAGTTTGGCACAGCTTTGGGGTTGTACTTGATCCTAGTAGTCGACAGGCTTGAGGACGAGCTTCTTGGTTAAAGTGTATTTGGGCTCCGGCATTTGCTTGTAGCCCTTAAACACTCCTGTGCTGACTTCTTTATTCACGTGTGTCAGAACGCTGAGAATATCCATCCCACTCCTGTAAAGAAAACAGTGAAAGCACATAAACTTGTAAACACTTGCAGAGTTCATACTTCTGTTGTCATTGTCACTAAAGGGCCGCTATACATGCAGACATCACAGCAGGGGTGGATGATATGATGTAAAATTAATATCTTTCTGTGAAGGCTCTCAGTTGTCCAGGTGGTTTCCATAGTAGAGAAACTTGAATCTTCGACTGGACTGGGTTGCTTGATGCGAGGACGTTTCGGTTCAAATCGCAGAAGCTTCCTCAGCTAAAGTCTGACTTGAAGCGAAACGTCAAGCAACCCAGTCCAGTCGAAGATTCAAGCTTCTCTACTATAAAATTAATATCAGTATTTTAAATTTTTTTGGACAACGATGAATATCTTCGCGGGAATTACTAGTTTACACTATATAACTCCTTTAATAATTATCTTATCTGAACAAGAATTTAACATGGAGTATTTTTATTTTCAAATCTGTTCCTTTAAAGATAAAATCTAGATGAAAACTTCAATAATTAAAGACGTTTTACACAGTTTTAAATGTTTAACAAATCAGTGGCTCTTTAACATTTGGTAAACCTTAAAGCACAACACAGTGCAAAAGTATTGTACACACAAAATCACAGTTTAACAGTTATTGCTTCAGGTGAAAATAACTTCATACTGTTCCATCGACAAGGAAAGTATTTAACAAGTGCTAGCTCACACAAGAGGCAGCCCCTTGTTACCAATCCTGTGTGTGATTTTCGTGGATGGGATCTCTAGGTGCCGGCAGGGATTGGAGGCTGTCTACTTTGGTGATCTCAGAATTACATCTCTGCTTTTTGAGGATTTGGTTCTATTGGCTTCATCAGACTGTGACCTCAGATGTGCACTGGGCAGGTTTGCAACAGTGTGAAGAAACTGGGCTGCAGATCAGCACCTCCAAATCTGAGAGCATGGTTCTCTGTCAGAAAAGGTAAGACTGCCCCCTCTGGGTCAGGGGAGAGTTATTGCTCCAGGTTCAAGCATTTCCCTGTTTTGTTCATGAGATCGATAGGACTGAATGAAGAAGAAGGGCCTTTAATGTCATTGTGCATACATGCAATGAAATTTTTCCTCTGCATTTAACCTGCTGGAATTACAGTTAAACAGTCTGGCATCCAGAGACAAGCTACAAATGAAGAGATGCTGCCCTGGTCAGCGCCAGAGAAAGGAGCAGGCCCTAAATATGGATGTTTTTGATTGTGGGTAGAAATCCATGCAGACATGGGGAGAACATGGAAACTCCACACAGAAAGGACCAGAGAGGAAGCAATCCCAGCACCTTCTTGCTGTAAGACAACAGTGCTATCTCCTAAAGCCTGAGTCACACTATGACTGATCAAGGAAATGTATGAGGAGCTGATTCTATAACTTTGTGTTCGTTTTGGTCAGATAAGAGTAATTTTCCCATCTGCAACATGCGTTCCCTGTCAGCTCATGTCCACCAAGTTAGTCAGAAAGTTTCGTGCGTGTTTAAAACTTTGAGTGGAGATCACGTGGAGAGCTTCCTTGCTGCCTGCATGTTTGTTTGCCATTTTGTCCTTTACTTGCTTTTATTTATCCTGTGGCTGTCAGATGGTTCATTCTGGGTTTCTGATTGGCCAAAGCTCCACCACAAGCAGCATGCAGCACAGCTCCATGTTTTGAAGAAAAAGACAGCACATTCTCTGTGAGGAGGTCCTCGTGCATAAACAGTGAGGAAATATCATGTTTTCGTACCATGACAAACTGCCCAAATCCAGCATATTTGTCTATAAAACGGGAAAATCCTTCTGTTTAGTGCAGATCTCAGTGGAAATGCAATGTCATCTATCCATTAGCACCCCAATTCCACAGGAGACTGACAAAATTGTAAATGGACAAAATATTTAAATACACAACTAATCATTCTGCTCTATCAGACATAGTGTGATACTGCCTTAAGCCACTGTACTGCGTACCCCTGGCAGCATGGTCTGCGTTTTGAGGTCCTGTGGTACAGGATCAACATGATGAAGAAACAGCTGAGCCAGAAGGATAGACTCCCTATTTACCAAGTCAATTCACACACCTATCCTCACCTAGGGTCATGAACTTTGGGTAATGAGCAAAATAACAACATAACAAACCAACGGTACTTGTAGTCACACAGAGTTTGCCAGGGGATGGTATTCTCCAAGCAGGTTAAGAAAAACAGACAGGCATCATGAAAGGCAACTCAGTACAAATTGGGGTCCTTCAGCACTGGTCCAATTTTGAAATTATTTTCATTATATAGCGCCAAATCACAACAAAGTTGACTCAAGGCACTTCACACAAGTAAGGTATAACATTACCAACCCCCAGAGCAAGCACACAGGTGAAAGTGGTAAGGAAAAAGTCCCACTGACGATTTGAGGAAGAAAATTCACAAAACAAATATATGGTAATGTTGCTGGTGCATAGGACAGAAGGGTTGAAAAAGAGAGAGAGAGAAAAAAACAGAATCAGGCATGAGAAAGACAACAAATAAAGTATAATTTGTTAGCATAAAGCAACAAGAAAACCAGAAGAAATACTAAGGTGATAGCCGGCCACGAGCCTTAAAGGTGCGTTTACACATAACCAAGACGCGTTACGAATGTCATTTTTCTGTCATTCGTGACACATTCCTGACATTCTTAATGTGACTTAACACATCTGAATAGGTTTCTTAATAGTGCGTGTTGGTGCGTGATATTCTTGATATTCGTGGAGCATGTTGTTGCCTGTCAAAAAAATCTTCCACAAATGTCACACACCACCCTCATTTCATCTCACGTCGTGGAGGTCGCAACTCAACGTATTGATCCGTCTTGATGAGTAGTGATCTTTAATAGAACGTGACAACTTTCGTAGTGGTTCCTGTGATGGTTCTTTGAGCTCAAACTGTCACGCGTTATTACGAAGTGACACGGAAACTGTCAAGTTTTGACACGACTTATAACGCGGCGTAACATTTCACTGCACGCCATGACAAATCAGTTTTCTGTCACGTGCGCATAATTAAACTCAGTTCCAAATGTCATTCCACAGTTCCTGCTGAAGCTCCTCAGGATGCTCCTGCAGATGTTCCACCTGCTGTTGCAACCGATGAGCGGGAGAACGAGTCTGAGCCAGAGAAACCAGAGGAGCGAGAGGAGACTCACGTGCAGCCAGACATCTCTGCACCTCCTCCAGTCCGGCGGAGGAAGAAGCGCACGCACAATTAAACCCTGCTGCATCGCATTGAGTTTGATTGCTGACACCAAGTCGGCTAAAAGTCTCATTTCAGTGCTCTTCAGCACGCTCCTGCAGGTGTTCCACCTGCTGCATGTGCGTGATGTTTGGGAAAATGCACGAGACGAGAGCCGCATGAATCCACACATCTGGCTCTGTCCTCCTCCTCCTCTCTGCACGACTCCATGGCACAGAGCCCAACTACGCATGCAGTCACAAAGTTCTTCTGAAAAACTGGAGCGATCTGAATTCGGTTGGATGAATATGAGTGTGTGTGGAGACAATTCACCTCGTTCACAACGTGACAGAAATTAACGAAGCGCTGTTACGCGCAATAGCGTGCAACAACACGGAACACTATTCTTGACCGTGCATAATGGTTCCTGATAATTCTCCAGCAACACGTGCCATTAATCGTAACGTGTCATAACAGGTTGCAACAGTTCCTGAGGACACCTGACGCCTCTGCCCCGAATAATCACATTCGTGATCAGCGGCCAAGAATGTGTACTTCGTGGCATTCGTGACTTGTCGTCATTATGTGTAAATGCAGCATAAGCTTCACCAAAAGACTCAAAATTTAGATAAAGTTTAGGCCGCGGCACACTCCGTTTCCTAATAAAATGAATTTAAAAAAGTAAAAAGCTTAGTAATATACACTCAACAAAAATATAAACGCAACACTTTTGGTTTTGCTCCCATTTTGTATGAGATGAACTCAAAGATCTAAAACTTTTTCCACATACACAATATCACCATTTCCCTCAAATATTGTTCACAAACCAGTCTAAATCTGTGATAGTGAGCACTTCTCCTTTGCTGAGATAATCCATCCCACCTCACAAGTGTGCCATATCAAGATGCTGATTCGACACCATGATTAGTGCACAGGTGTGCCTTAGACTGCCCACAATAAAAGGCCACTCTGAAAGGTGCAAGATGTCGCAAGATTTGAGTGAGCGTGCAATTGGCATGCTGACAGCAGGAATGTCAACCAGAGCTGTTGCTCGTGTATTGAATGTTCATTTCTCTACCATAAGCCGTCTCCAAAGGCGTTTCAGAGAATTTGGCAGTACATCCAACCAGCCTCACAACCGCAGACCACGTGTAACCACACCAGCCCAGGACCTCCACATCCAGCATGTTCACCTCCAAGATCGTCTGAGACCAGCCACTCGGACAGCTGCTGAAACAATCGGTTTGCATAACCAAAGAATTTCTGCACAAACTGTCAGAAACCGTCTCAGGGAAGCTCATCTGCATGCTTGTCGTCCTCATCGGGGTCTCGACCTGACTCCAGTTCGTCGTCGTAACCGACTTGAGTGGGCAAATGCTCACATTCGCTGGCGTTTGGCACGTTGAAGAGGTGTTCTCTTCACGGATGAATCCCGGTTCACACTGTTCAGGGCAGATGGCAGACAGCGTGTGTGGCGTCGTGTGGGTGAGCGGTTTTCTGATGTCAATGTTGTGGATCGAGTGGCCCATGGTGGCGGTGGGGTTATGGTATGGGCAGGCATCTGTTATGGACGAAGAACACAGGTGCATTTTATTGATGGCATTTTGAATGCACAGAGATACCGTGATGAGATCCTGAGGCCCATTGTTGTGCCATACATCCAAGAACATCACCTCATGTTGCAGCAGGATAATGCACGGCCCCATGTTGCAAGGATCTGTACACAGTTCTTGGAAGCTGAAAATGTCCCAGTTCTTGCATGGCCGGCATACTCACTGGACATGTCACCCATTGAGCATGTTTGGGATGCTCTGGACCGGCGTATACGACAGCGTGTACCAGTTCCTGCCAATATCCAGCAACTTCGCACAGCCATTGAAGAGGAGTGGACCAACATTCCACAGGCCACAATTGACAACCTGATCAACTCTATGCGAAGGAGATGTGTTGCACTGCATGAGGCAAATGGTGGTCACACCAGATACTGACTGGTATCCCCCCCCAATAAAACAAAACTGCACCTTTCAGAGTGGCCTTTTATTGTGGACAGTCTAAGGCACACCTGTGCACTAATCATGGTGTCTAATCAGCATCTTGGTATGGCACACCTGTAAGGTGGGATGGATTATCTCAGCAAAGGAGAACTGCTCACTATCACAGATTTAGACTGGTTTGTGAACAATATTTGAGGGAAATGGTGATATTGTGTATGGGGAAAAGTTTTAGATCTTTGAGTTCATCTCATACAAAATGGGAGCAAAACCAAAAGTGTTGCGTTTATATTTTTGTTGAGTGTACTGTCAATATGCTAGCCATATGAAAGGGGAAAATGCGTCTTATGTCTGGACTTGAAAGTCTCTACAGAATCTAACTGTTTTATTGATGCAAGGAGACCATTCCACAGAACAAGGGCACGGCAAGAGAAATCTCTGTGACCCATAGACTTTTTAATTCACCCTAGGGACACAAAGTAGTCCTGCACACTGAGAACGAAAAGCCTGGGCCGGTACATAGAGTTTAATTAGGTCAGCTAAGTAGGGAGGTGCCAGTCCGTGAACAATTTTATAGGCTGGTAACAGAACCTTAAAATCTGATCTCACAGGGAAAGGAAGCCAGTGAAGAGATGCCAAAATGGGTGTAATGTCGTCAAACTTTCTGCTTTGTGTCAAAAGTCTGGCAGCAGCATTTTGAACCAATTGGAGAGCCCTAATGCTGGACTGAGACTAATGATAGAAATAAAGGTATTAATTATGAAAAGGCACTGAACACAAAACAAAGTGTCTCATCTTAGTCTGACCAATGAAATGGCAGAAGCAGCAACGGCCAGCAATGGCCATGATCAGTCCACTTTACATGTATCAGTGCAGATAGCGGTTATTACCTCCGCCAAGGAGGTTATGTTTTTGGTCGAATTTGTCTGTCTGTCTGTCTGTCTGTCTGTCAGCAGGATAATTCAAAAGATTTTGAACGGATTTTGATGAAATTTTGTGGAGTGGTTGGAAATGACAAGAGGAACAAGTGATTAAATTTTAGTGGTGATCCGGATCACGATCCGGATCCAGGAATTTTTTAAAGGATTCTTCACCATTGCGGGATAGGGGGAATTTTGACATTCTAGTTTCTAACTCCACAAAAACAAGGCAGAAAGGCTTGAAAAAAAATTAGGGTGTAACATAGTCAAATGTTCTATCAAACAACAAAGATTGGTGATAATCGGATCTGGATTCTGGATCTGGTGATCCAGAATATTCAAAAATATAGGGAAAATAGAAAATGTGTCAGTGTGAGGTGACAAATGAAGCTAGAGATGCACAACTAACACCAAATTGTAGCTGAATCTGTAATGATTCAGTAAGATGTCATCAGATTTGATGTAGCTTCAAATGTTATGGAGCTAGATCCAGAAGAAAACCGCGATTACCGAAAAATTGTTTTTATACAATAACTTTTGAACTAATAAAGACATAAAAGTGATTCCAAGTTCTAGTGGTATGTTTTCATGGTCAAGGATGTCAAATATAAAGGAAAGAAAAGTGTATGTATCATAGTTTTGTTTGTAACACTGAATTGTTGAATAGATCACTGTGCCAAGGAGGGAATCTCTTTAGGGTCAGTGACCCTATGGCCTTGTGTAGCACATGCAACACTTAAAAAATAGTTCTATTTCAGAATTTACTGTTATTTATTTAGAGAAGTGTTTCATAAATGTTAAAAACTTCATATATTTGCAGTTTAGTTGAATAATAAATTGAATTTTGTCTCTTATTTGTTTTTGTCTATAAGCACATGCAATATCAATATCAGTGCTCAGATGACAGTAGCTTCTGGGAAAGGTGCAAGTTGCAATAAACTGTGATACCAAGCGCTAAGGATACATGCTATCCAGTCACAGCAGATGAAACTTTTTTTTACTAGCAATCATCGTTAGACTTTTTTAGGTTCAGTGATTCCACGGCGTGTAGATGTTATGGCGTCAGTGACCCCATGGCCTTGGCGGAGGTTTGCACTCTGAGTGCTTCTAGTTGAAAAAAAAAACCACAACAATAAAAAACAAAACAAAACAAAAAAAAAACACCTCCAGTCTTTTCAGGGGTCCTGCACAAACTTGTCGGTGTCAGACACAGATTGCAGCCACTTTCCCTCCTCTGTTGGAAGAATGACGTGTAGTTTGACCGGCTTGTACAGTTTCGATATGGCGCTCTTGAACTCTGTGCTGTTTCACCATTTCAGGGCTGTATTCTTCGTATATATGTATAACTGACACTTATGTCCATTGTAGGTCAGATTACATGCCTCGGGAATCACCAAATGTTTCATTTGATAATGATGAAAGTGCATCATAACTCGTCAGGGTTTTCCTCTGGAAGGCGATTTAGGAGCTCAGCTCCAGTGCAGCCTGTCCAATTCCGGCAGAGAAGCGAGCAGTTCCAAAAACATAGATGAGGAGTTGGGAGAAAAGCAGAAGTGCGCGGACCCTCAATAGCTTCAGGAAAACCCACAATCCGTACATTCTGGCATCTGCTGCATGCCTCCATGTCTGCCATCTTTGATTTATACCACTCGTCTTTTTGGAGTGCAGAGTATATTTGGCCTTGAGCTGATCCAAACGCTGATCAAAATCAGTGTGCACAGATTCAAGAGAATTAATGCGTAAACTGTGGTCACGCACTGCAGATTGAACACTGTACAGCTTGGAGGACAAACTTTCAAAAGAAGGCTTAAAGTCCACAGACAGCGCAGCTCTTTGGTCTTCCAGCAGAAGGCGAATCTCCGCCATAGTTACAGGTGCAGCAAGCGGCAAAGTTTCTGTCTCATTCGGACTTACTTTTAGATTTTCACATTTTGCAGGTGATCAGCAAGCGTAACACAAAAAATAAAAATAAAACTGGGATTCCAGACAAAAAGTACGAGGTTTGCAAGGCACAAAACATTGAATACTGCAGCGGAGTGAGCTGAATGCGCGCCTACTCATGAAACACCACACCAGAAGTCCCCAGATTTTTACTTTTGCTTTATGTATACACACACACACACACACACACACACACAAGATGAAGCGATCTATAGCGGAGGTGATGGCCTAGTGGTTAAGTGTTGAGCTTGAGACCAGAGGATCCTTGGTTCAAATCCCAGCCTGACCGGAATATCACTAAGGGCCACTGGGCAAGGTCCTTAATCCCCTAGTTGCTCCCGGTGTGCAGTGGGCACCTTGCATGGTGGCAGCCTCACATCGGGGTGAATGTGATGCATTACTGTAAAGCGCTTTGAAAAAGCGCTAATGCAGTTCATTTACTATTTATTTATATATAAGTTTCATTTATTTTTGAAACATGAATTTAATGATTATTATACATTATTTACGAGGTCTATTAGAAAAGTATTCGACCCTTATTATTTTTTCAAAAACCATATGGATTTGAATCACGTGTGATTACATCAGACATGCTTGAACCCTCGTGGGCATGCGAGAGTTTTTTCACGCCTGTCGGTTACGTCATTCGCCTGTGGGCAGTCTTTGAGTGAGGAGTCGTCCACCCGCTCGTCGATTTTTTTCATTGTTTAGGAATGGCTCAGAGACTGTTGCTTTGTTTGATAAAAATTTTTTCAAAACTGTAAGGCACAACTGAGTGGACACCATTCAATAAATTCAGCTGGTTTTCGGTAAAAATTTTAACGGCTGATGAGAGATTTTGGTCTGGTAGTGTCGCTTTAAGGACGGTCCACGGCGCCTGACGGCGATCTGCGCTTCGAGGCGGCAGCGTCTCGCTGTTTCAAGTTGAAAACTTCCACATTTCAGGCTCTGTTGACGCAGTAAGTCGTCAGAGAACAGAGAACTTTCAGAAGAAGTCGGCATGAGGAGTTTATTCGGACATTCCATTGTTAACGGTCATTTTGTAATGAAAGAACGTGCGGGCAGAGTCGCATGTCGGGCTGGACCCGACCGCGGGGGGTCGCGACAGGAAAAACACCTCCGTTGGAAATCTTAACGGGCAAGTTGGAACATGCCCAAGCTGTTAAACAATTTCTCAGTTACTCACTTGTTGAAAGCCATTAAAAGCCGCCTGAATTCTACAAATGGTTTTCAACACGGAGGTGTTTTTCCTGTCGCGGCGCACACAGATTTGCCGAGTCGTCACGGAAACTTTGCGCGTACGTCTTTCATTAAAAAAATGTCCTTAAACAGTGGAATGTCCGCATAAATTCCTCATGCCGGCCTCTTCTGAATCTTCTCTGTTCTCTCACGATGTCCTGGGTGAATTAAGCCTTAAATTAGGATGTTTTCAGCTCGAAACAGGCCAACGACAGCGCCTGGAAGCGCTGCAGGACGTCCCGCTCCGTGGGAAGTCCTTACACCGACAGAAACACCCCATAATCTCTCATCAGCCATTAAACTTTTCACAGAAAACCAGCTTAATTTCTCGAATAGTGTCCACTCGGATATTCCTCACAGGTCCAGAAAAAATTTTGATAAAGCAACGCGCGCCGTCTCGAGCAGCGTGTGAAACAAAGGAATTCAGCCGAGAGGGCGGGACCACATCTCACTCAAGGCCTGCCCACAGGGAAATGACGTCACCGACACGCGTGAAAAAACTCACGCATGCGCACGAGGGTTCAAGCATGATTGGTGTAATCGCATGTCATTCAAATCCATATAGTTAAAAAAAAAAAATAAAAGGGTCGGTTTATTATCTAAGAGACCTCGTATAACACAAGAACAGTGTTTCCCAGAGGTGGAGCTCACCTTTCTGCTGACAACTCCAGCTGCTTGCACAGCACCTGGATGTAGATAGAGCCCGTCATAGTGCTTCGAAATGACCTGCAATTTGGTACAGTGGACATGCCCAACAGGAAGTCTGCATCCCAAGCCACACTCTCATCTATGTCTGGACCTGCATCTTCTTCAACTTCCAGCTTTGGGGGAAACTTCACAATTGCTCCTTTCTGATACATGTCACCCTGACATGCTTGGATGAAGAACAATTTTGGCTTCTTCACCAACGTTGGCGCTCTTCCGCTTGTGAAAGGTTGTGTCAGTTCTTGCAGGAAAACCTTCTCTCCATCTGTCCCAAAGACACAGCTCAGTTCTCCATGGGAGAGCACACACACCACCTAAAGCAAAAGGCAGGATGGAAGACCGTCATTTGTATACAGAAGCTGTTAAGTTTATTAACCTGTTGTGCTGCATTATGTGAAGTATTATGGAGTGTGGCACCCACTTTTGGACTATATTGATCCGGACCTCTCCTCCACCCTATTAAAAGGACTGTTGTGTACTTGAAGGACATTTATAAATGTGACTCCTGTACAAGGTAAGTTTGCCCTACCGCCTCCTGTATTATGCTATATGTTCATAAGAGCTGTTGTGTATGTTTTGTTGTGTCTAGTTCTTGAAGACACTGTTTGTTCTGTTGAATCATAAACAAAAATTGCAAAAGAAAAGAAAAGCATTCCATCTCTGTAGCATGCCCCCAAACCTGATCAGAGTGAACAGAATTAATGACTAAATTATATGCAGTAGTAATAGACTTGTGTGACACTGCTCACCAAGGCATCATCATTCGAAAACTTGCGTTTACCCAGCTCTTCTAATTGATGCCGCATGGCCTTTGCAGTCAGGTTTTTGTGCATCTGTATTGTGAAGCCAAGCCAGGAGAAAACCTTTTCCAGCGCCTCTGGGTGACAAAAAAGAGAGGTATACCAAAACACTGAAATCTAGGAAAATGCACATCATGTTATATAAAGAAGTGCGGTTATCGTTTGGCTGCTCTCATTTGTTTAGGGTCACCACAACCAAGTTAGTACAGATCTGCATTACAATTTGAATGAATGAATTAATTTATTCAGACAGACACAGACATTGAACATCGGATCTGTCATCAAAACATCACATTCACCTTATTTTTCCAATACAAAACAATACAGAAAAAAGAATATCAACAAAAAAAATGCATGTCTGAATAGGAGTGGGAAGAAGTGAATCACTTTTATAACCCCACCCCTCTTTACAAATCTATCCTTAAGTGACAAAAACATCTTTCAGCTTCCTTCAAAAGCTGCTTCAAAGTTTCAGCTGTGAACGCTCAACCTTTAAATCTCTTCGCTAGAATACTTGGAAAAAATATTTTCTTTAAAAATTTTTTTAAACTGATTGCATTGTTTAAGTTTTTACTCCACTCACAGAAACAAAATCTTTTAAATGTTGTACGAAATTTTTGAATTTGAAAACAATACAATCCTCTCAGATTATACTGATTTTCCCTTTCGCTAAACAGACTGAATATTTACAGGTAATTGTTTATTTTTAGCTTTAAACAATATCTGAAGAGTTTGAAACTCTATGAAATCCTGCATTTTTAATATTTTTGTTTCAATGAATAATGGATTTGTGTGGTCTCTGCATTTTTAATATTTTTGTTTCAATGAATAATGGATTTGTGTGGTCTCTGTATCCAGCATCATTGATTATTCTTATTGGCCTTTTTTTTTAGCAAACTGATTAGTGGTTTTAGAGCAGTTTTGTAATTATTGCCCCAAACCTCAGCACAGTAATTAAAATATGGTAATATTAGTGAACAGTATAAGGTTTTTAGTGATTTTTTTATTTAACTTATATCTTGCTTTATATAAAACTGCCAGACCTTTTGAGACTTTTTTTTGTATATGTTTTATATGACTCTTCCAATTTAGTTTCTCATCAATTATGACTCCAAGAAATTTATTTTCTTTTACTCTTTCAATTTCAACACCTTGTATTTTAAGTTTGACCTCTTCTGTCTCTTTACAATTTAAAAAAAACATGATTTTTGTTTTGTTCAGATTTAATGATAATTTATTTTCTGTAAACCACTGTCCTAACTTACCAAATTCTATCTCAATGTGATTGATTAACTTTCTTAAGTTGTGATTTGACTAAACAAATGTGTCATCAGCAAATAAGACTGATTTGAAAACATGAGATACATTACACAGGTCATTGATATAAGTATAAAATAAACTAGAAGCACTCAGAGAGTGCAAACCTCCGCCAAGGCCATGGGGTCAATGACGCCATAACATCTACATGCTGTGGAATCATTGAACCTAAAAAAGTCTAACAATGATGTTTGCGCACACTGTAAAAAAAAAAAATAGTTGAGAATTTCAAATTTGCAGGCAACAGTCTGCACTAAGACTTTTATGTTGTGCCGATGATGAAATATATGTTATAGTATATAGTTCATCATCGGCACAACATAAAAGTCTTAGTGCAGACTAGGGATGGGTATCGAGAACTGGTTCCTTTCTGGTATCGTTAAGAAATGATTCGATCCACCGACAACAATAAGCTTTGTGCTTAACAATTCTGTTATCGGTCCTTCAGAGTGACCGTTGTTTTGGGGGGTGTTTGTCAGGAAAATTATAATTTCTCTACATTGATTACAGACCCTGCAGCGGGTCCGTGATCAACTTTTCTGCTGCGCGGCTTTGCTCTGAACCTTGAACCAATCGAAGCAGTGGTTCGCAGATTGAAGCAATGCTTCGATCTGTTGCTTCGTTTATACTTTCTTTCGCTTAATTTTCCCCCGCTAAAACCCTAAAGAGCATACGTCTGTGAGTATTATTTACCTTTTCTATGTTAAACCGACCTGTTATGGTCTTCTGAAACAGTTGATAGATGTATTTTATAACTTAAAAACGGGAGCGATGCTAACGCATTAGCATGTCTATGGTATTTTCAATGTTAAAAGTTAGCATTACGCAGTTGCAGCTGTCACGTTCGGGTGCATTTGTTTTCAAATTGTAATATTTCTTAAATTTATTTTTGTTTATATATTAATAATCTAATGATTATTATATACAATTTTAGAGAAAGAGACAAAAAGAACCTGAATAGAAACACAACAGAAAATACAAAAGCAACTAACAATGAACATAAATAAATAAATACATACATACATACAGAAATAAATAAGCGTTTCCTGTGAACACCTACTGACTCTTACACCTCCATTTCACCCCTGTCTTATTTAAGTTTAATGACAGTTTGTTTCGGTCAAACTATATTTTTAATGTGTTAATTTCTTCAGCGATTTCCTCCAGAACTATCTGCCAAACTAGAAAACTGCTGCATCCTAGTAATAGCAGGGCAGATATGTGAAATAATTGTGCACTTTGGGTTAAAAGCATGAAATTTTGCATGAAGTTAGGAAAAAATATACCAAAAATTATCAGAATGGGAGCCAAGCTGAAATTTTATTTTTGCGGCGGCCATTTTGAATTTTTTAAACTGGTCTCCATTATAATCGCTATTTTCATTATAATGCATCACAGGGAACATGTATTGAGAGCTGTCATAATTTAGAAGAGAGAGCAATGTTAATACTTTGATTTACAACATTTAATTAGTTTAAGATTTTGTTTTTGGCTGGTTTGCAGTGCCCATATCAAATTTCAAAATGGCATCCCAGTGGAAAAGTACAGTATATGCAAAAATACTATACAACACTATATGCCTCAGCACCAAAGCACCAGAAGTTGTCAGTTAACTAATGATTCTGCTGTGCTGTTAAAACCTGTCACTTTTATAAAAATCTTAAATTTCACTGCATTTCTTCAGTATTTCATTATCCTAATAATATTTGCCTAGTAATAATAATATATCTGTCTTCATTAATAGTATATAATTAATCAGTTAATTAAGGCTGTGGGCACTCGCCATGGCAGTTGCACAGTGCAGTGCACTTAAGGTGGGCCCCTTTGCATCTGCAGTTCTTTTGGCAACCTTTGTTGCAGCCACATTTCAGTAGTTCTTGGCAGATTCTACTTGCTTCTGGCAACATGGACCACAAGGGTTGCCATGATCCTGATGTATTTTGCTGCCAGTCACTTGGAGATGCTATTTCTGGATTCAGGATAAGTGACTGGCCCCAGATATGACCAGCCTGATAGGCAGCCCTCTTGGTGTGTTGAAGTAACCACATTATACTGTATTCTCTCCAGAAGTTGCTAACCCCACAGTATTTATTTATTTATTTATTAGGAATAATTACAGGAATTGAGGGAAATGATCACACTGTGATGTATTTAGTTAGGTTTGTCAAGACTTACATTGCCATATATATTTAGGGGAAAGACACATTGTCTCTTTGATTTGAATAGAGATATGAAATAATGCAAAAACATAAATTTGCAGGGAAATATGGACTAATAAGACATAGTAATTATTTAATTATTTTATTTCTCTCACCCAATCATTATATAGGACGGTGTGAAACATAATTATTGACTCTTAAATTTAGGAAGTTCAGTTTTGAACCAGCATAGTATATGAATTTCTTATATTGTAGTACTCAATTTAGTGCTTTGTAATGGCAGACATACTGAAATTTGATATGACTGTCAACAATTATATTGGCCTATAGGAACCCTAAATTAATTTCTCAATATAGATTTAGTATCCTGCACTACTGATACCAGTGTAATACTTACAAAAAATATAGTTAAGTAAAGGTATATGTAACAGAATACTCTATTAATATACCAAAATGGCCACCATATTGGAATCCAATATGGCTGCCATAAATATCCAAATTCAGCTTGGCTCCCATCCTAATATTTTTTTGTATAAATTTTTATGCAAAGTTTCATGCTTTTAACCCAAAATGCACAATTCTTTCATATTTTGTCACATATCTGCCCTGCTATAAGAGCAGAATACTACTGGAATGAATTTGAATAAGGAAAGTTTTTTTTTTTTTCTCACCTAAATGGATGCTGCACTCACTCCAGTTTATTGTCTGGAATAGTCCTAGATTGCATTTCAGAGCTTCTAGAATTCAAACATTTTCGTGCAGGTGGTGTTGGGGGGTAATTTTGGGTTTCAGCTTTTTTTGTTTTTCACCACTTTCATCCCTGAATGTGTCAATCGTGTCACGTTTGTGCGTATTAAAGTTACTAACTGGGACTCCTGTCTTGTTGCGAGAAAGAAACGAGAATCATCCTCCGTTCTGTTCACACAGCTCCAAACGCTGCGCGGCTCTCTGACGAGTCAAGTTAGAACGATAGAGTCCAGTCTGAATTAATAACTTCAAAGTGAAACACCGTTTTGTTTATTTTTATTTATGTCCAGAGATCAAGGATACAGTGACCAATTTCATATTTATTTACTTTAAGACTCAATGAAATACATAGAAAACCTGTAAAGCCTACTTTTAGTACAAAATTCACGAGGAATCGATAAGGAATCGGATCGATAAGCAGAATCGATAATGGCATCGATATCGATAAAATCTTATCAATACCCATCCCTAGTGCAGACTGTTGCCTGCAAATTTGAAGTATTCTCAACTATTTTTTTTTACAGTGCAGTAGTAACAAAAGTTTCATCTGCTGTGACTGGATAGCATGTATCCTTAGCGCTTGGCTTCACAGTTTATTGCAACTTGCACCTTTCCCAGAAGCTACTGTCATCTGAGCACTGATTTTGATATTGCATGTGCTTATAGACAAAAACAAATGAGACAAAATTCAATTTATTATTCAACTAAACTGCAAATATATGAATTTTTTTAACATTTATGAAACACTTCTCTAAATAAATAACAGTAAATTCTAAAATAGAACTATTTTTTAAGTGTTGCATGTGCTACACAAGGCCACAGGGTCACTGACCCTAAAGAGATTCCCTCCTTGCCACAGTGATCTATTCAACAATTCAGTGTTACAACCAAAAATATGATACATACACTTTTCTTTCCTTTATATTTGACATCCTTGACCATGAAAACATACCACTAGAACTTGGAATCACTTTTATGTCTTTATTAGTTCAAAAGTTATTGTATAAAAACGATTTTTCGGTAATGGCGGTTTTCTTCTGGATCTAGCTCCATACCATTTGAAGCTACATCAAATCTGATGACACCTTACTGAATCAGTACAGATTCAGCTACAATTTGGTGTTAGGTGTGCATCTCTAGCTTCATTTGTCACCTCACACTGACACATTTTCTATTTTCCCTATATTTTTGCATATTCTGGATCACCAGATCCGGAATCCGGATCCGATCATCACCAAACTTTGTTGTTTGATAGAACATTTGACTATGTTACACCCTAGTTTTTTTCAAGCCTTTCTGCCTTGTTTTTGTGGAGTTAGAAACTAGAATGTCAAAATTCCCCCTATCCCGCAATGGTGAAGAATCCTTTAAAAAAATTCCTGGATCCAGATCGCCACTAAAATTTAATGACTTGTTCCTCTTGTCATTTCCAACCACTCCACAAAATTTCATCAAAATCCGTTCAAAACGTTTTGAGTTATCCTGCTGACAGTCAGTCAATCAGACAGACAGACAGACAAACTCACCGAAAACATAACCTCCTTGGCGGAGGTAATAACTTAGGGCCCAATACTGCCCCCTGTGGGATAACGCACATCATGTCCACACACGAAGAACAGAAATCATCCAGCTTCGCAAACTGTTTCCTATTTCCTAAGTAGTTCCTTACCCATTGTAATGCCACCCCCCCCATCCAATACCTCTCTACCTTACCCAATAATATATCATGATTTATGGTGTCAAATACTTTTTTTTATATCCACAAACAGCCCTGCAATTATTTTCTTTTCATCAATGCAATGTGTTATTTTGTCAATAGAATCCATTAAGGCAAGTGCTGTGGATCTATTTTGCCTGAAACTGTTTTGACTATCATGTAACAATTTATGTTTATCAATAAATTTATCCAGTCTATTGCAATACAGTTTTTCTAAAATTTTTGAAAATTGTGGTAATAAAGATACTGGTCTATAGTTGGTGAAATGATGCTTATCGCCAGATTTAAACAGTGGTATGACCTTGGCAATCTTCATATTGTTTGAACAGTACCTGTGATTAATGACAAATTAAAAATGTGAACTAATGGTTTTAAAATTAAATTAATTACATCTTTAATCAGGGTTATATCCAAATCACACCACCACAGATCGCACCACAAAGCACAACATATTTACGTGAAAGATTTTTTGAACATTGCAGCTCATCAAGTGGAGTAAAGAACTGAACAGAGCAAGTAGTGATGTCAGTGGATCGCATCAGAGCGCAAGATTTTTAATCTATTATAAACATATTTAACAGCCGCACACAAGAAAGAACACACAACTGTTGCTATGAAAATGTAAACATAACCTTTTTAGACAGCCCAAAATGCTTTCTGCAACTTGTTAGGCGTGCACGCAAACGGCTGAAGCTGGAGCGGTCCTCTGTGATTCAGGAAGTGATTACAGCCATTTTCAACGGCCAATTTGCAGAGAAAATGATTAATCCAACATGGCACAATCTGGTGGAAGTGGTAGTTTCGGCTGTATTCCCTCTGCCATTGTACTGAAGTGAACTTCTTCGGTGAAACGAGATGAGTGTGCAGGTGTGGAGGAGGGAGGGACAGAGGGGGGCGTTGAGCCTGGTGACGCGAGCAGGAAGAACTAGACATGAAGGCATCTGATTGTTTTTTTGAGAGCAGACCGCAGAGCTTATACTGGTTGGAGTTTTATCGATCCTACAGCTGCTACAGACGTCTGATTTTTTTTGTTCCTTTTTCTGAATACATAATGTATTGACGACTGTTAGGATAAACAAACCATTTCACCCAGTATAACAAAAAGTGTTTCTGAACAGAGTTACCTACCCTAGCTTTAAAGAGGATGACAGATGACACACTGATTGACTTATTTTCTGTTATTCTTAAAACATGCCCATGACTAATTAAGGGGATAAATCAAACCCCTTTAGGCACTATGTTGCAGTCACATTATGCAGTGCATAAACAAGAAATCGTTGGAAATGCTCCAAACATAAACTGAGCTCCACACATTTTCAAGACAGGCCCCTTTGACAGGGTTTGACATTCCTGAGTTGAACATGGGTTCGGTCTAGTCCAACATATGCCTGACTGGTTCAACTGGTCATGTTGAAAATAAATTTATTCCCCCTCCTTGAGACAGACACACACACACACACACACACACACACACACACCATACTGTATTATTATCTTACTTACTAAATAATTCGTGAAAGTATTAATCAGTCTAGTTGATAAAAGGCTGGGGTGAGTGAATGTCATAGGTTACTGGTCCGCTGGTCTATTTCTTACAGAAATTATATCAAACCCTGCTTATGTTTTTCCTCACTCAGTCAGCTTTTCCATTAATTTACAACTCATCAGTCAATGTGGTTATCAAAAATACAGGTGCACATACTTGCATCCTCGTCACTTCCTCGTCGTTTGGACAAGGTCACAAATGTTTCATTGTTGAAGATCATACACACACCACGAGGATTGTGAGTCAGAGAGTAGTATTCCTTCTATAAATTAGAATTACATACAGAAATTACAAAATTATAGCATGCATTCAAATTGTGAAAAATTAACACACAAAATTACAGTTTTGTAAAATGTATACCTGATCATAAATAGGGGAGAGTTGCGTGTCCGGTTGAGCATCATAAAAAATATTTTCACTCTGAGCTGAAAAAAGTAGAGGAAAAAAAAAAATCACTTGCTTCACTTGTCCCATAAGAAACTTCATATTTACTATATCCTGTGTTCAGTGACTGCACAATTACATTATGTAGCTGCTTAGCCCATGACCGTGTTTGTGTTCTAAATTAATACTACACCAATCCAAACTGTTCAGGGTCACCCTTGGTGCAGCGTATTCTGTGTGCAATGCAGAAACTTCAAATCAAATGTAGAATATAATTACAGTATTTAATGGACTATAAGTCCCGCTTTTTGTGGCAAGTCTCGCAACATACACTTCAAAGCGACTTATATGACAAAAAATTTTTTTTAAAATATCAAACACATACTGCATTATCATATATGGCCACAAGATGGCACCATGTACCTGCATGTTGCTGTTCTATTGCAATAAATAAATAAAGAAAATAAAATTACTAACTGAAATTGGTAGAATACAAATGAAATGCTACGGAAAAAGGTATAGCGCAGAATTTAAACCGCAGATTTAATTTAATCTAAACTACAGCTAAAACTATAATCAAGCAGTAGTAAGAAAGTTTAGAGTGAGTGGAAAAACTTGTCAGGGAAGGAAGAAATGCTGAACCAATCAAACAAGTGGATGGTGTGCTTGGTTTCAGTGGAAGGTTCCCATTTCAAACCTCACACCTGCCCATTTCTCCTTGTAATGTGGAGTTGTGTCAGGAAGGGCATCCGGTTATAAAACTTGTGCCAAAATCAACACGCAAACAAGGGAGCAGACAAAGGGACTTCCAACCAATGGTGCAGTTACGCCATACCAGGGCAACTGGGGAGATGAATATAAACAACTTTGCAACCTAAAGATATTTGGCCTATGTTGTTAAGGTTAGGGTGTAGTTGAACAGTCTTTCCAGATTGTTCCTCCGTGTTTTTTTTCTTGAATTCTTGTGAAATAAATGTTTCAAAAGTAAATGTGACTTCATTATAACACTGTGAAAATGACCTGAGAATGTTTGAGACAGCGAGACACTTACGAGTGGACTCAGTTGCTGGAAACGGAACGTGGGCGGGTTCAGGGTGGTTGTATGTCTGTGACAAAAAAAGTAGCGGTCAGTAAATGGATCACTGGTAACACACACACACACACACACACACACACACACACACACACACACACACACACACACACCTGGTCTACCACTTTGGAATGAGATGCTGATGTGGCCTGATGCTGTTCGGTAAAACCTAGAAAGAGGACAAATACTTCAAATGACATTTATTGATTACAACAATATAGTTCTGTGATTAAAAAAAAGGATGCAGTTATTTAAATGGTAATAACCTCTATAAACAGCTATGCATAGTATGTGTGTGTGTGTGTGCGCGTGTGTAACACCTTCTCTGTAGTGCTGTACTGTCAGTGCCAGCTGTTGGTCACACTGCAGCAGGATTGTATGTAGGTCATCCAGCTTTTTATCTGACAAATAAGAAGTCTTCTCCATTTCAGAGAACACATCCAATGCGGTCTGTAAGTAAGTAAGTACACTCAACAAAAATATAAACGCAACACTTTTGGTTTTGCTCCCATTTTGTATGAGATGAACTCAAAGATCTAAAACTTTTTCCACATACACAATATCACCATTTCCCTCAAATATTATTCACAAACCAGTCTAAATCTGTGATAGCACTTCTCCTTTGCTGAGATAATCCATCCCACCTCACAGGTGTGCCATATCAAGATGCTGATTAGACACCATGATTAGTGCACAGGTGTGCCTTAGACTGCCCACAATAAAAGGCCACTCTGAAAGGTGCAGTTTTATCACACAGCACAATGCCACAGATGTCGCAAGATTTGAGGGAGCGTGCAATTGGCTGCTGACAGCAGGAATGTCAACCAGAGCTGTTGCTTGTGTATTGAATGTTCATTTCTCTACCATAAGCCGTCTCCAAAGGGGTTTCAGAGAATTTGGCAGTACATCCAACCAGCCTCACAACCGCAGACCACGTGTAACCACACCAGCCCAGGACCTCCACATCCAGCATGTTCACCTCCAAGATCGTCTGAGACCAGCCACTCGGACAGCTGCTGAAACAATCGGTTTGCATAACCAAAGAATTTCTGCACAAACTGTCAGAAACCGTCTCAAGGAAGCTCATCTGCATGCTCGTCGTCCTCATCGGAGTCTCGACCTGACTCCAGTTCGTCGTCGTAACCAACTTGAGTGGGCAAATGCTCACATTCGCTGGCGTTTGGCACGTTGGAGAGGTGTTCTCTTCACGGATGAATCCCGGTTCACACTGTTCGGGGCAGATGGCAGACAGTGTGTGTGGCGTCGTGTGGGTGAGCGGTTTTCTGATGTCAATGTTGTGGATCGAGTGGCCCATGGTGGCGGTGGGGTTATGGTATGGGCAACACAGGTGCATTTTATTGATGGCATTTTGAATGCACAGAGATACTGTGACGAGATCCTGAGGCCCAACTTCGCACAGCCATTGAAGAGGAGTGGACCAACATTCCACAGGCCATAATTGACAACCTGATCAACTCTATGCGAAGATGTGTTGCACTGCATGAGGCAAATGGTGGTCACACCAGATACTGACTGGTATCCCCCCCCAATAAAACAAAACTGCACCTTTCAGAGTGGCCTTTTATTGTGGACAGTCTAAGGCACACCTGTGCACTAATCATGGTGTCTAATCAGCATCTTGGTATGGTACACCTGTGAGGTGGGATGGATTATCTCAGCAAAGGAGAAGTGCTCACTATCACAGATTTAGACTGGTTTGTGAACAATATTTGAGGGAAATGGTGATATTGTGTGTGTGGAAAAAGTTTTAGATCTTTGAGTTCATCTCATACAAAATGGGAGCAAAACCAAAAGTGTTGCGTTTATATTTTTGTTGAGTGTAAGTAATAAGTAAGTAAAGTTTATTTGTATAGCACCTTTCAAGAGAAAATCACAAAGTGCTTTACAGGAATTTAAGAAACACAGAAATAACTAGAAGCACTCGGAGAGTGCAAACCTCCGCCAAGGCCATGGGGTCACTGACACCATAACATCTACACGCCGTGGAATCACTGAACCTAAAAAAGTCTAACAATGATGATTGCTAGTAAAAAAAAGTTTCATCTGCTGTGACTGGATAGCATGTATCCTTAGCGCTTGGCACCACAGTTTATTGCAACTTGCAACTTTCCCAGAAGCTACTGTCATCTGAGCACTGATACTGATATTGCATGTGCTTATAGACAAAAACAAATAAGAGACAAAATTCAATCTATTATTCAACTAAACTGCAAATATATGAATTTTTTAACATTTATGAAACACGTCTCTAAATAAATAACAGTAAATTCTGAAACAAAACTATTTTTTAATTGTTGTTCATTTAATTGCTACACAAGGCCATAGGGTTACTGATCCTAAAGAGATTCCCTCCTTGGCACAGTGATCTATTCAACAATTCAGTGTTACAAACAAAACTATGATACATACACTTTTCTTTCCTTTATATTTGACATCCTTGACCATGAAAACATACCACTAGAACTTGGAATCACTTTTATGTCTTTATTAGTTCAAAAGTTATTGTATAAAAACGATTTTTCGGTAATGGCAGTTTTCTTCGGGATCTAGCTCCATAACATTTGAAGCTACATCAAATCTGATGACACCTTACTGAATCATTACAGATTCAGCTACAATTTGGTGTTAGTTGTGCATCTCTAGCTTCATTTGTCACCTCACACTGACACATTTTCTATTTTCCCTATATTTTTGAATATTCTGGATCACCAGATCCAGAATCCAGATCCGATTGTTTGATAGAACATTTGACTATGTTACACCCTAATTTTTTTCAAGCCTTTCTGCCTTGTTTTTGTGGAGTTAGAAACTAGAATGTCAAAATTCCCCCTATCCCGCAATGTTGAAGAATCCTTTAAAGGGGATAGAGAATCAAAATCATCTTTTTCATGTTTTTGTTGTTAGTTCAGAGTCTCCCCGCTGTGGGGAAAACACACAAAGTACCAGCAAGTTTCAGAACCTCTGTTTCCAGTATTTCTCCTTTTTTGAATTGCCGCCAGAAAATAGGCCAATTCGTGTTTGAGGGAAACATTGCGTCACATTTTCACCAATAGCCCCCCCCCACACACACACCCACTCCCTTTCACACATGCCCCTTCGAAATTAATTATTCATAAGGTTGTGCCCACCCAGTCCTACCACTGGAAGCGGAGCAATGGCGAGCTACAGGTGTGCCTTCCCAGGCTGTCATAGCGGACTAGGATCTTTCCATATTCTTCCCACGGAAAGCAATGTACACGATCAATGGCTTTTATTCATTTTTAACCGCATTCCCAGGACATACAACCGCCGATTATTTCTTTGCTCTGCGCATTTCACGGAGGACTGTTTCACCAACCTTGCTCAATTTCGAGCTGGCTTCAGTCGGCATTTAATACTCAGTAGAGGGTCAGTTCCGACTTTGCGACAAAATCAACCCTAGCAATCAGTACAGCCTGTAAGTATCACATTTTCTTTTGTTTTAAATTTGTGTTGCGCTATATTCCTGTTGTAAGAATTGCACGTTAGAATGGCATGTTAGCTCTGGTTTGTTCCTCTAAAGGGAATGAGCTAACCCCTTAACAGCTAGCTATTTGCATTATTATGCTGGCAGCAAGTAAGCCTGCAAAAGGCAGCTTGCTTATTTCAATGCATAACCTTTGGAAGTCACAGTAACCGAACTAAAACAAAACAAATGAAGTTTTGCGGATTTTTTTTAGTCCAATTTTGCATGTTTTTTTTTTTTTTTACGTCCTCATCAAGCAGCCGGTCGCGGCGCCGCGAAGGGAGAGCACGCGCATTGTGTTCTGCATGTGTCTGTTTATAAGAACCTTCTCGCCCAGAAGAAAAAAAGAGCGCCAACAACTACCAGTGATGCCGGTAACGGCAGTGAGCTTTACAAAGACATTTTTATGCTTTTTTTTTCTCCGAGCCGCTCCGCATCTGCTGTAAAAAACAGCTGATCCTCCGCGCTTTCTTTTCAGTGAGAGCAAGGGCAGCCAATCAAACAACGGCAACCGATCAGCGCCAACACCTACCTATATGCATTTCATAATGAGGTTGCCAAATAAGCTCTGAAACGACGTCATTAAGGGCAAACGACGCATTCTAAACTCAGCATAGTAACATAGCTGTTTTAGAGAGCCTTTTAGGAAGGTTCTGAGCCATTACAGACCCAACCAATTTTTTGGGGGCTACATATCACATCACAGAACAAGGATTAATGCCCCATTCAACCTCTCTCTGTCACCTTTAAAAAATTCCTGGATCCGGATCGTGATCCTAACCTTAACAACATAGGCCACCTTTGTTAGTTTTGCTGCCTATATACTGTTTCACTGTTACATTTGTTTGGGACTTTTCTCTTTGCATCAGTTTTGTTGGTTTGGGCAAGTTGTGTGCATATTTGCTTACAGTGCATGCTTCCAACGGTCTTCGGCCAAGCCGATTGGACAGTAAAAACTTCATCTTTTCAAAATTCTCGTGAGTCATGTCCTGATATATTTCATACAGCATCATTCTGACAGAAACAAAAAGAATATCAGAAGGGACAAAGATTGAATGAAAGTAACAGTACAATTTGTATCATCCTTCCACAGTGAGGTACATTTACTGCTTTTACCTGTAATTTGACAAAGTGGGATGAACGTGTGTTTCCTCTGGTGTCCGACTATCTGTCTCCAGGATACTGTAAAGGTCTGCTCGACGGATAACGCGCAGTAGCTCTGAAATAAAGTTGTGTGTGTTTAGACCTTGCTCTTCTAATCTCAGGAACAGATCTTTTCCTGTTTTGACCTGGATGAAAGAAAAGATGATAAAACACAAGGAATTACTGAGGAAACTATCCAACTAACTGTTCTGCAACCTTAAAACCCAAATCAGATGAATTCAATGTTAGTCCAATATGCTGGACACATTTCCGCTCCACATACTGCATTTGACTGTGACAACACACTACAAATGTCTTGTTAAGCCAAGCTAGAAGAAAGTTACATGTGCTGTTCTACTTGACATTTCAGAAAACAAATGGAAGCAACAGGGGTGAGAGTACACAGTGCCAAGATCGCCAATACATACAGGATATGTATTCATTCATTTTCTGCCACTTATTTTTTCTGTGTCAGGGTGGTAGTAGACCAAGCAGCTCATCCATACTTCCCCATTCTCAGCCAAGTCTAACTCTTCCCGGTGGATCTCAAGGTATTCCCAAACCAGCTAGGAAATATAATCCCTCCTGGTTGTACCTTGAGGCCTCCAGTTGGACATGTCTAGAAGACGTCCCTTGGTAGACGACCAGGGGACATCCTCACCAGATGACTGAACATCAGCTGTAGGTATATATATCAAAGGGTATTTTTTCCAATTATAAAGCTTGGCAAGTATATACTTCGGTACCTGTCTGAAATTTGAAATTCGAGTATCATGGCAACACAATTTGACTTCTAGTTCATTGCAGACCATATGAAGATACTTTTTTTTTTGTGGTCAACTTAATTTCATTTGTTAATATTCACCCATTCCTTCATTTAAGACCTGCAACACATTCCAAAAAAGTTGGGACACCAAAGCATTTACCACTTTGCAATGTCACCATTTCCTCTCACAATACTTAAAAGATATTTTGGCATTGATGATTGCAAGGGATGAAGCGTTTCAGGCGTCATTTTGTCCCATTCTTCCTGCAAACACGTCTTAAGTGTGCAGGGTCAACGCCATTGGATTTTTCGTTTCAATTTGTTTTCATTACAATGTACCATATAAACACTTCATGTAACATTTTAATTATATGATTATATTTATCACGTATTCATAACTCGTATGCTTTGAAGCATTTTTAACAAGAGTGCTCTGAGAGCACAATATCCCCTGCCGGCAAATACTGCTTTGGTACAAGTGCTTGCTACATTCTGATAACATGTCAAGGACTTGAACCAGGTTTCACAAAATTCCTCTAAAAATGTGAGAGGAGTTGGTTTCAGAATGCAGGCACCCTTTTTGTGAGGGAGAGACGGCCAGACAGACAGAAATTGCCACAACAGAATCCCCCTTTGGGCCTTCGGCCAGCGGGGGATAAAAATGTTACTTTGTCTTATTTTACTTATTTATTGCCTATGACTAAATAATATATATATATATATATATATATATATATATATATATATATAATAAGGGGTAAATAATGCTGAGTTGAACATTCCCGATCTACTACACACTAGAAGGCATACAGATTTAATAAGAAATTTTAAATGCAATGGAGCTGAATCTTGGCATTCATCAATAATTGGACACCAGGAGCGCCTTCTTGAGGTTCTGTGAGGCATGATCTAAAACACATGGTGCCAATTTATGTGGGATAGTGTCTGGGCACACATTACCATCAAGAGGGTACATATTCTGAGCACTGGTCACACAGAGGCTGGATTATTGCTTCCCATTATGCAAGAGTGTGCTGTGAAGATTCTTTAGGGCCCCTTCACATATAACATGATTGAAGCCGACTGGCGCACGAAGGAGGAATTGCATGCCACTTGTGAAAAATCAGAGCCGCCTCAAACGCCTCGTACAGCTGTCATCACAACCATTCGCGCACACAAGCGGCCGAAGGACAGCGAGTGCCCTGCGAGTGCCCATTCGACCCCTCTCTCAGCAGGTATTGGCCAAATTTCAGGTGCCACACACAAACATCTAACACCGCTCACCGGGCATTTAGAAAAGGTGGGGCTATTCGTGCTACTGACACGATAGTAGACAACAGGCGACCACATTCAAGCTGTCTGTGAAAAGTGTCTAAGTGCCCCACGAGTGTGGCATAACCTAGCAACATACACGTGGCATGCCAGAGTACACGTGCACGAAATGCTGATATGTATGTACGGACATGACCACATGGGAACCAGCCAGCCATGTCTGAGCGCATACAGCATGGCAAAGCGCCTCTCAGCTAATTGCTTCCCAGCCACACACTGACAGCTGGAAATGGCTCGGTGCACACGACGTGTTACATTAAAATCAAATATCACAGCCAGGACAAGTATATAACTATTTACTACAATAACATACATGCACAATTACATAACAAATAACTAAAATAAATAATCACAGAGCAAAGAAAATGAGAGTGACACTTTGTTCTGTGGGCTGAACAAACAGATGTGTCTATGCAAGCCACTGCTGTTGAGATCTTTGGAGCTGGATGTCACAGCTGGAGAACACATACAGTGTTTTGCAGAACATGACTTTACAACTACACGCCGTGAGGTGTGTGTGTGTGCCTGCTGTCCTTACGTGGAAATACATAAAACATATATCACCTTTGCGACGGCTGCAGCAGCCACACAGCGCGCACCTCGACAGGCTGTGCCAGGTAAAGCAGACCATCAGATAATGTGTACAATCAGCTGGTGATCCGAATGTCACGTCAGCCACGTGTGAGCTATGGTCCACATGACGCCCTTCGGCATGTCAGTGACTTGGCCACGTAGGACCAGCTGGACATGCTGGGCCAGCAGATCTGAACATGATAAGAGTGTACTGCTTCAATCATTTCATTATGACTATGGCTCATATACAGAGGAACAGAAGGCTCATACTTGTATAGGCCATTCGATAAGGTGGATTAAATATTAGAAACTGCGGTGTTGTTTTATGGTGTGTGGTTTTTATTTTTTCCCCCACAGCAGTCTACAGACAAAGGGGGGCATGTTCCCCTGTGACGTGGAGTTGTTCAGATATCTGTGTTCGCAAGTCACAGCTGGGGTGGCTTGTAGAAGATGACATCGCATAACTACACCGTGATAAATTAAAACATATCGCTTCAGTTGATTGCCGTTTCAGCTGACTGCCACATCAGCACACCGCAATGCTGGCTCCAGCTTTCAAAAAAAATCATGATGGTGGAAACAGAGTAGTACTCAAAAGTTGGTCAAGCATATGGGATTAAAAGAAGTCACACCCAAAGAGGAAACATACAAGCATAATTCTGGATTACAGACAACCAAAAAAAAGCACAACCACTTTAAGTACTGCTTTTTTCTCCTGCAGTATTATACAACTGGCAACTCACCGGGCTAATGAAAATCCTCACCAGGCCAGATATACTGTGTGTGTATATATCAGTGGTGGGCACAGCTAACCAAAAAATTAGCTTCAATAACAGAAAATCAGCTAACTGAAAAGTTATCTTTTATAAAGCTAAACTGATAAACCACCCAAAAATTTATCGGGAGCTACAGATAACCGATAACCTATAAATTCCAGTATTGTCTCCAGTACACTTGCGACTACTAACAAGCTGATTTTGAGTTTTAACTCCACAATCGCTTCTGGGAGCATCAAAGGCGACAACAGACCCAAAAAATGAGTCGGCACTTTTGTCTTTATGCGTGCTGCCCACTGCTGGAAGCTCATGTTTACTACATAGCTTCCAAGCAGCAAAGCAGTTGAGAGGAACAGCAAAGCTTCACTCTCTACTCAGTAACAGCGCTGCTGTCAGGCGGATGTCTTGGAAAATAAAGCAGTGCTGACTTATGGTTTGGTGTATAAATAAAATTAATACTGATAGAATAACTCCTTTAATGTCAATTCTGTCATTTGTACAAAGTTAAAATATAACATATCTTTTAATGTTGAATAATGCACTAATTCTGAAGCAAAGACAGATGGCAAAGGATTATGGGTATGTGCCTCCACTAACACTGATTGGTTGAC